>NW_013563318.1:0-95010 GCF_000968595.1 Rasamsonia emersonii CBS 393.64
TGACGGAGATGTCATCTGCGGACGGCTCACTAAAGCCTAAGTCACGAGAAGTTACAATTTCAAGGATCTGATTGGTCTACACAAAGTGGACGTCAAGGATGATGGAACTGACGACCATAACGACGAATAAACGGAACAATGGGATTGGTCAAGTCAAAATACCTTTGGAAAGGACTTCATGTATGTAGAATTTGTTGGCCAGCCCTGGCGCTGAGGGGGGTGTGTTGGTGCCTGACCCATACGGCATTCAGGCAGCTGCCAGGTCTGACCAATCAGCTGTCAGTTACCACGTGACCGCCAAACCGGCCACGCAGATTTAGAGCCGACCTCAACGCCGGCTCCTAGTCAGTTCTTCTTTTTCTTCCCCAGAGGGAGCAATAATATATTGATCTTCTATGCCTAGATAGACTTCATCTATTTCCCCACTGAGCTCTCGGCAGCCTTACGCCGAGAGGTTATGAGCCCGGCAATAATATATTGATCTTCTATGCCTAGATAGACTTCATCTATTTCCCCACTGAGCTCTCGGCAGCCTTACGCCGAGAGCAGTTAGGTAATATATAGGGCCCCTGAGAGTGACATTAACACCCACCTGTATATAGACTCTAGCTACTAAGCCCTACTGCCCAGGTAGTAGGCAGAGCGTGCATAGTCTCAGACTGAAAAACGCTCTCTAAAATGGAATGATAATAATAATAATAACTACAATATCATCCTTTTTACCAATTTGCGACCATAAATATGATTACACCACGTTTAGCGACTCAATTCTGCGATACCTGAAACCTACTATGCGCGATTGATCATTGGCCTATCATTCCATTCTTCACCCATCTTCGTTATTCTTTTTTTTCTGACTGATTAGATATTATTCTCTCAAAATGATCCGCCTTATTAGTCTCTGGCGAATTCTATTCCTTTTTTTCAACGCCAAAGACAGTGTTTTCATCAAAAACAAGCCTTTAACGACTCGCTCCGCTCGTCTAGGCTTGAAGGGGAAGACTACTTACGCTTACTAATGCCTATAACTAATTGCTCCGGACCTTCGGCCCTCCGCATACTTGTAATGTAAGCCTATATATAAAGCTTATAGGGTGCCAGTGTAAATAAAGCCTATAGGGGTACTAGCGCAAAGCCTTTTAGGGGTATCAGTATGAATCCTCTAGGAGTGCCAGTGTAAAGCCTGTAGGGGTGCCAATATAAAGCCTATAGGGGCACTGTGAAGCCTACACCTATGGTAGGCAGCTAGGAAGGCAGTTTTGTTGTGGTATGCTTACATAAGAAATTTGGACGGGTGCTGACTAAGCGGAACTGACCAATCATAATGCGTGTCTGTTCATTTTGTACAGAAAAAACTGTTATTTCCTTTATAATAGGGGGGATAAAGCAATATTGATTCTGCCTGTGTTTCGATGTATGCGGAAAAGCATGAGTAGCAGGAAATATTGACATGCAGATTGGTATTCGAAGATTACAGATTACTCGAATCTCTCCGGAGGACATCTATCTATCTATCTCGGCCAGTTTGCCGACCTGATCAACGGACAAGTACCCTGTGCACGCCTTATTTCTGGCAGGAAACGGTGGATACACCATTATATTGGCATCCTTGCATTCTGACATGCCTTAACTTTGTTATCTCTGCCATAGTATAACAGTATAGCCGTATGTATGTACATGTGCATTCCACACTCACAGTGAGAAGGATTGTATCATGTCACTTATTTATACTATACCAACCTCTTTGAAAAAGAAATTCGGCAGGACTACACTACAGTACACAGACGAGCAGTCCACAGACAATTTTATAGCAATATTACAGCAATATTATTTATGGTAAACAGCAGGCAAACAAGGTAGAAATCAGTGTGGGGATTGTTATCAGCTGTCGCGTTCAATAATAATAATAATAATAGATAGACTAGAGAATTGTCTGCATTTCCAGATCTATGAACAAAGTGAGTTCGTTCTATTATGTAGGAGAAAAACATTGAGTATAAACACACCGTTCCAACTTTTCTGCGGGCAAAAAAAAAAGAACCTAAGCCTGCCTACAACACTGTAGAGATGTATATACAGTAGATAGACAATTCTATTTACCTACCTAGGTCAGGTAGGTAGGCAATACAATCTAGTTACACCTTACCCTTTTGAGAGAGAGATTCGAAATCTCCTCTCTTACGAGCAATTTATTATCACTTTATTTCAGAGGAATGGACTGTATGTACTGTATGTATGTATGTAGAGCAAGCAGGATCGCAATCCTCCTCAAGTCCTGCTGAATTACTTCCTCAAAAAAGATCTTCTCATACGCCTCAATCAGCCACAGTACCGCCAACTTGGAGCCAGCCAAGATCGTCATTGCCCTTGGCATTGGCCCCTCGCCCTAGCCCTCTCCCCTCTCATTGCAGATCGATTGATGATCACCGAAGCTTTCCCCGCATATGTACTGTATATGTATGGGGACCGAAGGAGCCATAGCTCACAGACTACGGAGTAGACTAGACTAGATTACTGCAGGTCCATCGTCCGTGGCCCCCAGGCCCAGGCTTCCAGCGGAATTAATTCATTGATTTGAAGACGGCGTCGAATTCGATGCCTGATGAGCAGCCTGACCAGGTGATGTAGGTATGTATGCACAGTACATGTATTAGGAAATGACTAACTAATGTCGAGCTAGCTATGTTTATGATGTATCTAGGATTATAATCCTTCCTGTTTTTATTTTTTTTTGTCATGAATCCTATAATATTCGAATACACATACCGTAAATACATAGATCGACAGATAGAAATTGAGTATAGAAGTATATACATACATCAGCGCGTGCAGTTAATTGATTAATTGATAGATTGATATTATCATTGCAACAAATAAATCACAGCTAATTAACAATTAACAATTACTACATGTATGTACGTACATACAGTACGGAGTACTCCGTACTTTCCTTCCTTTCTTTATTTCTGTCCAGGCCAGGCCAGGCCAGGCCAAGCCAAGAAATTCCTTCCTTATTCCTTCGGCCAACTACACCCCTTGTCATCTATCTATCAGTGTCAGATTGGATCCAATCTAATCCGTTTGTTTTCAGTCAGTCAGTCAGTCAGTCACAAAATCCCTCACCCTCATCCATCTCTGACGACATGATCGACAGGTCAGGTCAGGTCAAGTCCTTGAATGAATGATGGAGGTCCTCAGGATCATTCTGGCCTGAATGGATGGATGAATCCGATGGATGAAGCATTAGGAGCATTATTATTGCTGCCAGCTACCAGCTAATACCTCGACTCACTCAGTCACCGCAGAGCCAGACAAGACAAGCTTGGTCGTCGCCCCGATCTGATAATCTATTTATTCTCCACCGCGTCGGTCCGTCTGTCTGTCAGGCAACAGGCTCCGCAAAGCTGGGGGCGGGGGACGGATGGTCCTCACGGTGCAGAATGCAGATATCTTGGCTGGCAATGGCTGCTTGGTACTTTTTTTTTTCTCGAAGGGATGGATGGATGCTATAGATTGATGCGAATGGCAGATAATAGATATATTTATTTGATCCTAGTTTTTTTTTTTTTGCTAGACTCTTTCTTAAGAGCCAGCCATGTTTGTACAGTACCTGGATGACAGACAGACGTATGCACTGCAACTAGGGAGGAACGGAATACTCCGTACATACAGTACAGTAATCGACAAAATCCACGAAAGTGATCGATCATCAACAAGTCACGAGCACAATGCATAATAATGCAGAACTGCTAATTTAATTTAATAAAATAATAATAGTTAGGTACCTAGTTACTAATAACGGCCGGAAAACAAACCTACCTATCTTAGGCACTTAGGCTTTAGCACGGAAGGGGGCCAGGCTAGTCGCCAGCGATCAGCATACCCCGTACTCCGTACTTCATAAGGAGCTGATGATATGCGCGCCAAGTCTAAGTCTGTCTAACGTGCTGCTGATTCCAAAATTAAGTACGGAGTAAAAAAAAAACGAAGAAGATTGGCGGCCACAATCATCAATGGCGTCAGCGTGCATATTATATTATTCAGGAATATTGTTCCCAGAGCTCGTTCTCGGTCGGCAGCAGAGGACGGTATCTATTCTATTCTAAGTATCATACCTCCCTCCATCACAGCTCCAGAGAGGGAGATCACGACAACAACTATGTATACTCCGTATCATAATCAATCGATTAATTAACTATTAGTACCTCACCTACCGGTACACATAGTTAACTTCAGGTACCTCATGTACAGTACAGTACAGTACGTGCCCCCTACCAGGTACCTACGGATCCATCCAGAAAAGGAATCCCGAAGGAATCCCGAAACTGAAAGAATGGAATTGCAAAAAAAATACATATTTCCTATCTAGGCAGGTAGGTACCTAGTTCATTCAATCCGCCGGTGGAGGTCGCAGCCACACCAAGCCACCCGCCAACCTTATCGAGACGTCCAGTAAGATGCGTTTGTTTGGCCCCCACTATTACACTCCGTTTACGGTGTACAGATCGGAGGTACGTGTGTACCTGAAATCCATTTCTACGATTAAATCTAATCAATCCTTCCGGGTCATACGAGCAGAAAAAAACCCGCAATGAAAATGACTCAACTGGTTCACAGTTCACTTGCTTCGGCTAAAGTACAGGATATGTGCCAAACACTCAACTCGAATCAACCAAGCAGGTCTGCAAGGTACCTTTCCTTACCTAGGTACCTAGATAGTAGATTATATGTACATGCAGAATAAAGAACGAGAATACCACAGCACAAACAGGCAGGACCAATCAAGTGATGGTATTAATGAAATCGGGGAAATATAATGGCTCACTCATCCATGAGATCGGTCTTCGGACCGAAACGAGAAATTCACTCAGACGGGAATATTCTAGACTTGCTCTTCTCTGCTCTTCTCTCCTGATTAAACAATATGTAGGTAGCACAGTGCTTATAATGCGAAACACATCACACGACCATTGCGACCCGCTTTCGCCCTAGGACGAATACCCGATTCATCTTCGTCTCGATTAGTGGGATTCGCCTGCACAAATCTCGACCCGTCTTGATCGAATGATAAAAAGAAAAAAAAGTAGCACACTCCAATGTGGTGAAACAATGGAGTCTGTAGTCTGTCTCGAAAACAGTTGCAATGACTTCATCGAGGATAGCACGCTCGCTGCGGCTATGGCCTGCGATAGTCGACGACCTGCGAGTTGCGACGGATATCGACCGACATAACATCTGCAGATGGCATCCGAACAGAAACAAACCAGTAATGTGAGCCGAACCAACCAAATCCCTGGTCTAGCAAGGGACTAGCGATGCGAACCGTAATAAAGTGTCATGCCGAAACACTTTCCCGGGTAAACCAAGGTAACCTTCTATCATCGTAAAAAACGAAAAGAAAAGGGGGGGGAAAAAAAAGATCAAACCATCACCAGATTCGATCCCCGATTTGGCCTATGTGCCATGTACCTGCCAATCCTCATAAAACAATCCAGGCGGGGGGTATCAATCTCCATGGTCGGGCACAGCCCGAACCAGCCGCAATGAAATAAGAAAACTGTTGTACACGGTCGATTAAAAAAAATAAGTAAGACCATCTGCACGCAGGATATCATGATGCATACGACTCAACCAGGACAAGACGCCGGAAACAAAACACCGTGGGAGAGGAACCAAATCGCTAATTCGACCAGCGGACGCAACGCCAAGTAGTGAGAAAATGGAGATGCAGGACGATCGACGGCCTGATCCGGGACGAATAAAATTTCCTTTATTCTTCCTCTTCACCGGATCCATTATTCTCTTTCTCGCCCTTGTGGACTTTCTTGTGTCGACGGAGGTTGGAAACCACGGAGAAATGCCGGCCACAACCTTCGACATCACATGCAAAGGCTATTTGTTTGTCAGCCCTGCACTAGGAAGCTGAATTCTGGAGGCGGGGGAAAAAAAAGCTTACGTTTCTCGCCAGTATGGCTGTACATGTGTGTCTGCAAGGACGACGGACGCGTAAAACGTTTGTCGCACACCTTGCATTTATGCTTTTTCTGCGTGTTAGATGGCATCTTCGAGCTGAACTGGCTCATCATCGACTGGGGTCCGGGTGGAGCGCTTCCAGCCATGAGACCAGTGGGTCGTGGCAAGGTTCGCGATGGCAGCTGGTCGAAAGATTCCGAGGTCGTGGAGCTGTAGTCGGTAACAGACGAGTCGACAGATGCGACAGACGCGCTGTAGTAAGGGTAATTGCCCGCAGAGGAGATGGACGAAATCGACGAGTGGGTGGAAGGAAAACCGTAAGACTCGGCCGAACTCCTCGCGGTACGCGGCGCATAGATATTTCGAGGCGTCAGATCCTGGCTCAAAGCAACCATTCCGCGACTGGCGTCAATGGCGTCCCCATATGTGGCCGTCTGCTGGGTCGAGGGTTGAGTGACACGAGGTTCGCTCCTATGAAACCAAGGTCAGCACCGAAGATCGAAAGTTAATGCCGGCAACTTTTTCATTCTTGAAAACCTCTCTGGAGGAGGCACGTACGGGTGAGCTAGCCTTGTTCTATCCTGATGTGATTGCTGATGATGAAGAGACTGCGTGTAGTTCATGGACGGGTAGTTGGCGGGGGTGAACGCGGTGATAGGGGCTGCGGTCGTGTACGACGGCGTTGGCTGCTGCTCAAACGTCGATCGAGGCATTTCGTGCTGCATGTTCAACATCTCCGATCCTCCATAACCGGCCGTCGAGTAGTTGTTCCCGGTCACCAGCGAGGGCGCAGAAACGGGGATGCTGGAGTACGGCAGAGAGATGGCGGCGGGCCGGGTCACGTCGTCGTGCTTGACGGGGTTCAACCCCAACTGATTGCTGCCCATGGACGTGGTCGAGTAGACCGGAGGGTTCGAGTGGGAGGAGGTATGCGCCCATGGATCGGTGAACTGCGGCGAGTGGTTCTGGTGGTGCATGTTGCTCTGGTAGACGTGATCGAAGCCCATACCGCCGTATTGGCGGTTCTGATTCTCAATGACCATCGTCATGGAGAAGAATAATAATAATGCGCGTTGTCACTGCCGTTGTCGACGCACCGGGAGGAGGGGGAGAGAGGGGGGGGGGGGGGGGTTTTGGTTGTTGTCGTCCGCGAGCGCAAGCTCCTCCTGCGAAACGACGCAGTGCTCTCGAATTGAATAGCCACCCAAAAAGCAGGTGAGCAGATAGCGAGGGAGAGACGCGTTTCCGCAGTGGGGGAGAGTCACAGACACTCGAGACGATGATCAACCGATGCGCCAGGGCAGGCAGGGTTGATTGACAAGAGGCAAGGTTAACGGGACAGAGCGTACTCGGTCCCCTTCGAGCGCTTGGGTCTTTATCGGACTGCTGTTGCCGTCCCGGGGAGGTGACTGCACCATGCAGAAGAAGAAGAGAAATTAGGCTGGGTCTGGGGAAGGGGATCGGCGTAGCTTAAGAAAAAGAAGAAACATGAATTCCAGGCGGTTTCTATGTCGAAGACGCCGCGCAGCAGGCACGGCAGTCATCAACAGCAGCGGATTAGAGATGTGTGGGCCTGTGCCACTGACGACGTTCCGTCGGGGGAGGCTGCAGATCGTTACTTGGCCCGCTTAGTTTAGACGCCCAAACGGCGCCGGCGCAGACGTCGGAGAGCTAACGAGGTGGAGGAGGAGGATGCTTGAGAGATTGGGTGGGTTCGCCTACGACTTGGGCGCTCGTTTAGCCGGGCCTGCTGGTCCCCAAAAAGGGTCTCGCGTCCCAAAGCCAGCAGTAGCGGCTGCCACGGTGCGCTGCCTTCTCCATCACGACGGTATCCGGTGTTGCTACGAACGGAAGTCAGTTCTTTGTTGTGTGTGGTTTGCAAGAATCACATTATTATTATTATTATTATTATTTTGCAAAGGGGAAATAAAGAAGACAGCAAAACAGCAATAATGGCAATGCACCAGAATTCCCCTGACGACAATTCCATTCAATTCCCACGACCACACCCGCGCTCCCCTCTGCAGTGGACAGGTAGGAATTTGAAGCTTTGCGGCTGTGCAGCACTGCGCGTCGGGCGGTCTGCCAGACACGGACCACTCGATACAGTGAGGGCAGTGAGGGCATTACCCCAAAAAAGGGGGTGAGGGGAGGGTGGATGCCAGATGGAGAAGCGCGAAGAGGGAGAAAAAAAAGAGAGGGTTATTGGGAACAAGGGGGTCGGTCAGCGGGAATGGTTGGGTCACTTGGGTAGCCATGAATTTGCCATCCGCATGGGCGCATGGAGAGGGCTGCCAGCCTGCCAGCCTGCTCCTAGGGACTCCGGACTCGGGCGTGCTCTGCCGTCCCTTGGCGGGGGATCCCGGTTGGCAGAGGGCGGGAACGACTGCAGAACCCAAGGGAGGGCGCCATACCCGGAAGATGGGATCGCACGAGCTGGCCTGTTTCAGGGCAGCGGGGAACGCGGGCGATCCAAGGACGAAAGCCAGCAGGCCAGCAGGGTGGCCGTTGCGTGGGGAATCGAGGCGTGAGTCGTGACTGGCGGCGCCGATAAGCAGGCCCGAGTGGCCGGCAGCGGCCCACCCTCGCCCTGGGCCATTGGGCCAACGGGAGCTGCTCTTGGCTAGTGGGGCGCCGGCATTTAGCGAGCATTCCGTTCGTGCCTGCCTGCTGGGGGGCACGCAGAAACAGGAAAGCGCCAGCATGGAACGCCCGATCAGGCAGGAGCCGCTGTGGGTGCATTCCTCTAGTTCGTCAATAGTTGCCGTCCGCAAATTACAGTGAGGCTCGAGAAATCCTCCTTGTCGCTGATTCGCCCGCGCCCAGCCAGCGTCCAGCGTGCAGGTCACCTGCTCTAGTGCGGAATCCGGGGAGGATGCGGCCCTCGTAAGGCAGATGGCGCCGCCACGCTGCTCGGCGCTCCTGCAGCGTCCTGATGATGCTCGTACGGCGTCCATGGCGAACGGCGATAGATCGTGAATCGCATTGCTTTATATTCTTGAATGCGTGTTACGATGATACGCCCTCCCGAAGCCCTCAACTCCTGCTTGCCACGCCGTCGATAAGGCGCCTCAGTGGGTAGGACTGGGCTACGCAGTAGTAGTAGAAATCAAGTTTGGCACCATAGACCCGATCGTATTCCATCTAGTATAAGGACAGGGCGTGGGGGGAAGCAAGGTTTTGCGGACTCAGCTGCGGATGGCAATATTGTTGTCCTGGAGAGACCAGCTCGATGCGAGAATGCCAGGACGGGCTATCGAGCCTATGGCGGATGTTGGCCCAGCGTCCATGACACAGGTATGAGCCATGACGCGATAGTGCTGACTAGGAGCAGATACACAGCGAAAAAAAGGAGCGCACATTTGCGCGGCCAACATCGAGCACCGAGTACACACTGCATTGGAGACCACCCTTGCGGATGGGGCAGGAATGCAAGGATGCGGCCGAATATGACGGGATCTCGTGCAGGCGCAATCCAACCCTATCATCCACGGGAGGAGTGCAACCTCCCACAACCTCCACTCCTCTGCCGACTCCCCCTTCCTTCGACTCTTCGGACCAGCTTACTACTCTGCGCATAGTCATCCCTTCATCCAAACCCAGTGGCCAACATTCTCAATCTCTCAAGCCAAAAAAAAATAAATTTTCGCACGAATTCCTCAAAGACGGGCGTAGCTGCGGGCCCACCGCACGGTTGACAGGCAGTGACAGGATGCCAGGACGCTTATACCTGCACACCGACGTCAGATCCTCCAGGTGAACGCCAAATGGGCGCCCCCTTCCCTGCCAAGGCTAGCCACCGAAAAAGCCCTGTGGAGGGGTCCATGGAGTGTGGCGCCAGGGCTTAACTACTTAGGTACGAGCACGGAGTACATCATACCTAACTTACCGAAAGGCTAAGGTACTTTAAGCACTCCATAGTCAGAATGACTCCGCACCAGCTGTCGACCCTATTGATGACAATTCAGATGCAGCCTGCACGTCCGACGAACAAATAGCTCCCTCCGTCCTCAACTCCCAGGTAACTGCCGCTATGGAGCAGCTACCCCGAGGTCCCTCGTGACATGCTCATAGAGATGCCAGTTGCTGCTCAGATAGGGGCCAAAAATTGGAGCATTCCCTGTCAACTCGCCTGTCATTCATCTGTTGAATCATCACGGACCATGATCTCCCGCCGCCATGCAGTCGAGTGCATGCTCCACCGCGCTACACACTTTGGAGTGGGAAGGCGTGCAGACTAGTCCGGACGCACAGTCCAAGCTAATTTTTCACCCTTTACGGAGTACTCCGTTGACCTCGAATCCAATGCCATCAAGAACCCTTGCAGTCATCAGTTCGTCTTCTGGACAGAGAAAGAGCGTATGATCTAACTAATGTTTCTTGACAGGAAAGGCACAGTGGAAGCAAGGGTGGTGCTACACTATCAGTTTCAACCACTGGCAAACAAAGAAACCAGATGAGAGCATGAAGCGACTAGGGCCAATAATACTGCCCGAGAAAGGATCGAGGCGGTTTCGCAGGCGTCTTAGAGTGGTTAATATTTTTTGCGCCATCTTCATTATTCGTCCAAGTCGTCGACCTCGGATCGAGTCACTAACTTATAGTCATCTCGGGCAATTGGATCTAAGGTCGTGCGGACACATGGCCATCTGCTTAGCATCCAAGATCGGCCTGGCTGCTTGGCATGACCTAAAAAGCTGATCCTGATATCGGATTTACGTGCGCCATGCCATAACCAGGACTAGTCAGTTCGGGCAGTGAGAATACTCCGGAGTAAGCTAAACAGAAATAAATCCCTGTCCAAGAAGCTGGACCTGGCCCCATACATAGCAATAACAAAGGAAACGAAGAACAAAAGCAAATTGATAATCAACAGGAACAGAGACTGGCGACGATGGAATTGAGGAAGAAAACAACCGTCTATCGTCTCAAGCATTGATACGGGAACCACGTCTCACCAACAGCAGTATTTCATTATTTACCTACCTTCGCATTTTTTTTAACGAGTGTCACCTTGACTCGTGCTAATGATTAGATAAACGCAAGCTCCTTTTCTACAGATGCTGGATCCCACGACCTGCCACAGGCTTCACGTCTCACCAACCACGATGCCTATATATGTATGTACTGTACACTCGGCTCCGCCGGGTTTCCTAGTCATGGGTATTTGACCATTCGTCCACCAAAATGATCGGAGTCGGACCATTTTCTCCATTGCGCCAGAAAGCAGTAAAGAACTAACCAACAAGGTTGTTCCCTGTCAGTAACTCCTCGGAGCTCAAAGACGCTACTGCTCCGTACAGTCGGTTGGAAAACCCCAGTCAGAGCTTTCCATGATTGGATGGTATTGTCAGCCGTCACCTGTGTCCTGCAGCCACTGATGGTTGTCACTGGTTGTCACTATAAAATGTGAGCCTTGTGTCTGCGATGCTAAACGGCATTATACGATGAAAATACAGATTTGAGAAAAAAGAACACCAAAACAAGTCGTAGGGATAATTGCTTGAACAACGCTGACAAAGTCTATGACTACACGGTCAAGCCTTTTGTCAAGATTATAGTGTGTTGGCCGAAGCGGTCCACTCTTCGGATCGCTGAGGGGAGAAGCTCCACGAGCATTTTCAGCAGGAGCGAGATCCCTGTCAACAGACCCCGATAGGGAAACAATGATCAGATGACGGTTTGGCTGGTCAGCCTGTCACATGAAGCAAAGAGTGCAAACATGCCAAATTCGGACGACTACAGTATATCTTTTGGATCTCGCAAAATTCCAAGGCAGGATCTTGTAGTGTTCTCCGCACTGGCGATGCCAACATCCAAACAGTGCGGAAAAGCATTTGGCAAAGGCTGAGTGTCAGTTTGAAGTTTCTCTGGATCAATACGCAAATGCAACCTCACAAGATATGGATTTCCAATCGACGAGAAGTAACTGAGCGAGTGATAACTTTGTGGATACGGAAAAACGAGGAACGCCCCTGGACACAATGCTCACCGCCTTCCTAGTGTGGATGCCTCTTCCCCTAAACCACGACGCGATCCACGGACCACGGCTAATTTCACAGCTCAGCCTCAACCCTTGAACGAGCTCCAGGATCTCCACCAATGCAACCCCTTTTTTTTTCGAGCGCTGGAAGTACGGAGTATCCGCAGTGAGTGCACGAAACGACAGGGGCACCAAGGTCCCATAGCTGCGACGAATGGGGGAGCCTACGAAAAGCGTGGGTTGAGACCTCCCCTACGGAGTAGATCAAGAGCGCACCTAAAAATTAACCGAAAAAAAAAGCACCAGGTGAAAGGAGAAAACGCTCTAAGTTCCCTCTATTTTCATTGGATACTGTGAACGGAATTCCCAAAAAGGAAGACCATCAGCGTCGGGCCAGCTGCTGTATCACCTACCGACCTCTTTTCGGTCCAATGGAATCCTGAGGGCGGCTATACCCTCCTGTCGGTCCGATTTCGCACATGACAAATCACTCTTAACTAACCCTCTCAGTGATAGCTTCCACCTTCCCCTCCACACGGAGTCGACAGCCTCCCAGACCGAGGTTTAATGACTTAATGGTACCTGTGATTGCGGCGTCGCTTTTCGGCAATGTGACGAGACGCAATCCTGATCGCTACGATCTCAATACTTGGGATGCGCAGCCAGACTGGCTTGATATTGGCCAAGCCCAGGATAAACAATCCCACCTGGATGGATACTCTCAATACAGCTGTGAACTCAAACATACACAACACGAATTCACCACATACTCGGAGTAAGGCCCGTACAGCAGACATGGTATCGAGTACTCGAATCTACGAGGTTACCGGACCACTAGTAACACCATTACTGCCTACTTACTTTCTCTCACCGCTCTTTCCTTTCGTGTCGTCACGCAGAGAAGACAAAGGATTGGCTGCCATGCAGTCATCGACTGCAGCAACAATGCAGACAGCGTTCCCATAATTCTCTCAAAAAGGCAGGACAGCTCTTTGTGAGTGCCCGTGCACACCTTCGCCACTTGACTAAGGCTTTGTCTCGATGTGACGGTACGGAGTACTGCGTATGAATTTCTCCAAACTCTATCATGTCCAAGCTCAGCTTTTCAGTGTCAGTGTCAGACTTGTCACACTTGCCATTCATTGAATAATAGGTTGTTTGAAAGAGTGTCCACTTCGAATGGGGCAACTGCAACAGGACAAGGAACCACCAACATTTCTCTTCGTCTGTATGGGGTATGTCCATGATGCTCTGTACAGAGGACTCCGTACAAATAAGCGCATAACTGCACGACCTTCGCGGCAGATCAACCGCATGTTAACCACCCCGTTGGAATATGATTCTCTTCCGTACACATGCTCGACTGTTATCATGGCCAAATCAGAAGCTCGCCGAGCCATCCACGCAGCATGATTGGTGAACAAACGCCGTTCTTCCAAAGTGGAGCCCGAGGGCTTGTTTTTATCCCTCTCCCCCGAGTCCCCATCCTGCCCAAGGTTGCGAATATTGAAAACTCTATCTGGACTACTCCTCAAATGGGAAGAATCACTGCGCCACCGGTTCTTACTATCCGTAAACAGTTTTTGTACGGGCCAATGAACAGCCGTCCTCTGTTCGCCGTCCCTTTTTTCTCCTTGGCAAAAACAAAAGGACAGGGCACGCTCTCATTGGGCCGACCAGACCCAGATCAGGAGCTGCAGGGATCGCACGGACGCGGTTCCTTTCAGGATTTTGTGAGAGACTAACCAAATCCATTGTTCCTTGGTTCAGGACCTGCCTACACATCTAATAATTCCCATCAAAGCCGCAGAGAGAGGAGCAGCAGATGTTATTATTGATTGATTGAATGATGACTTTGGATCTCGGAGGGAATGCCAAGCCAGGCAAGGCGCCACGTTGCTGAAAGCCCAGTTCTCCGTACGTAGGGCAGTCCGTTGCAATGGGGATGCTGACGTGGACCGCAGAGACAGCCAGCAGCTGGTAGCAACACGGGAAGTGGACGCGCCAAGGGCGGCAGCAGGCGGGATGATTGGATGCCTGGGGCATTATCCGATGCTTCTCCCGAACTTCATGAAGTGTGTCCTGTCAGGCTTGTCAGCGCGCCGGGTTAGCTTAGACCCCGCAAAGCCACTCTGCGATCCCTGTGTACGATCCTGGAACCGACATCAAGGCTACAGCGACAAGGGTGCTACGGGCTTAGGCTATGGGTTAGGGGCTCCACCCGTCCCAGCTCACGGACTATGGTCCCCTGCTCCCTCCCTGAAACACGCTGTTGCTTTTTGCTTTTCCGGGAGGCCAGTCACCTCAAAATGCACCTCACCAAGGTCCCCTTTCAAGCTTTTCGAGGCTTGGACCGGGACGGGGGGAAGCCGGATTTTCAGTGTCCACATGGTATGCAATGGCAGCAATGCTAGTGAAAAAAAAAAACCCCTCCCCCTCTGGTTTTCATTTGCAGGAACGCGACGTGATGAAGTTGCAGACTGCAGACGGAATAATAAAGAAGGTCAAAACAAGCAGTCAGCTGCATCTCAATCGAGCATCCACTTAACCTACGGAGTACTTGCGTGCCTAATGCAAGACCTACTAGTAGTACTCAATCGGTGCCAATTAGCATCACGTGCACAGGGATCAGGGAGCTTGATCCAAGCTCCAGCCCAGCAGTCTTGGCATGATGTCAGAGGCACAAGGGGATTGTCGCATAGATCGATTTGATCATGCCGCCAAAAATACGGAGTACGGAGTAGTCTACCTGAATAGACCCGATAGGGTAGACGTCCTAACGGCCTTTACGGAGTACTTGCCTGCCTGCCTGCCTGCTATGACGCAAATGATCGCCAACATGATCGCCCTCGATGACGGAAGGCTTGCGGCTTGCCCCATGTGTTTGTCCCTGGCTGTTTCAGATTGCACGTGTAACGTTGCAGACGGAGTAATACTCCGTACGCCGTCTATACTGACCATGTGCTTGCTCATGGCATGCCAGTCTAGGTAGGTAGATGTAGATCGATCGGCGGTAGTAATAAAGCGTACTGTACATGCTACAGCTAATCCTAATCCTAGTCGATACTACGATGTACGCAGTACGGAGTACTCGATGCTGTTAGTTGCTAAATTAACGGGGTTGGCAACTGTCAGTGTATGTACATACATACAGCACAGAAGGAAAAAATGAATGTAGCAGACAGACCTTGAGCTTTTCTGACGAGTATCTGGATTCTTATTGATCATAATAAATAAATGCAAGTACACTGTATGTATTATTCTTATCCTTACCTCCCCCGTTGGGGCCCCGGGCGACTGAATAGCGGCCCGACCAGTTCCCTGCCTGCTTAGCTGAGGCGTCCTGGATGGCCATCTCGAAGCAGTCATCCTTGTTGTAGGACGTTCCTCTCAAGATGGCCATGTCCCAGTTAGGGTCCAGATACTGCGCGAGCAGGGATATGTTCCAATCGATCAATCAATCGATCGATCGTTCAATCAATTACCCAGTCAATCAGTCAATTAACTAACTAACCAAGAAAGACTCGTTCTCATTATATTAGACTATCAGGCAAGACAGGACACGACAAGATACCCGTTATATAAAATAAATAATATGGAGATATGGACCTAGAAAGATCTAATCAGGGAGTTATTGGATTGGATTGGATATGATTAGATTAGATTGGATTTCTTAATTCATCACAGCTTACCTCTAACATGAGAAGAGATAAGAGGGAAGAGAGTAGGGAGAGATTGGGGTCAGTTAACCTGACAAAACTGACAATAAATATTCGAATAAATGTACTCTGGTTTGCAGAATAACTATATATACATAATACATATCCCGTACACTGAACTCTTTTTTTTCTTTGAAAGTAAAAAATTAAAAAAGTTTCCTAAATAGGAAATAAATAACTCTCCGCAAGGAGTCTCCTGTCGTACCTACATGTCGAACAGACGCGGGAAAATCCTCTCACAGACCGCGAGGAGAGAGCACAGAGTCTTGGTTTATCTCCAAACGGCACTGTATCGACCTATGCGGACCTCTACGATACTACAGCCTACGCCAACTCCCAGTCCTAGACCTGTCACCTAGTGTGTGGTTGTCCGTCTACAAAACTTGGACCTTGAAGGAAACGAAGCAGACGTCTCTCCTGCCGCCTCAGAGGGAGAAGGAGAAGAGACGGATCACGACAGCGACCGTGAACACCTCTACGACGTTCGACAAGAGCGACTTCCCAGAGCCCGTATCTACATACAACAACCGTCTACAAAACGCTTTTAAGGGACGTCAAAAACAGATTCACCACACCGAGCTCGAAAATACTGTACAATGAGAAATTCCCCTTTTTGGCACATGACGAAAGCTCCGATTTTCATGCCCTCTATGAGCAAGAAGGTCAACAACTTCAGTCAGTTCGAGTATCCTGAACCGCGTACGGTGGGATTCATTGGAGATTCCGGAGTGGGTAAGAGTATAAATCTCCGCTATTTGCCATACTGCATTTGAGAAGACTCATACCGTATGTATAGTAGGAAAGAGCGCTCTCATCAACTCTCTCCTGCCTGGTACGATCAGTACGTATCTTCCTTATTTTTTTTCGGCTATTTTCAAGCTGACGTATTGACTGAAGTTCGAAATTTGGACCAGAATCATTGGCACTCATTCACTTCACCATTGAGGTGGACTACGTGGATAAATAATAACGAGGTGAAAGAACTTCTTGAAGAGTTGCTGCGGAGCTTCCGACAATATTATACCGACGCATATCGTAAGCTCACAGCTGTTCAAGAGCAACAGCAGATTACAGAGACGGATATCCAGAAGGGCATGGGAGACACTCCAAACTCTCTGTTCCGCAACCATCCAGGCCTGACCCACGAATCTCTCTCAGATGAAGCCGATGGAGCAGAAGCGGCCATTCTGACACAGTTCGAAGAATGGGCAAAGGCTGAATTCATCCATAGACCGGGAGGGGCCGATGCACTTCGATATTCTGTCACTGCAAACGACCCTGACTTGACGAGTGTAGAGACCTTCTTGATGCGCTCACGACTGATCCCCCGGATGAGGACAGACCAGCGATACGGCCCTTCATAACGCTGATTAGGTATGTTTATTACCTTTTCACGTTTATTCTCCCGTGTGCAACTGATCTCTTACTATATGAATAGGGTCTACCTTCGCTCACTGATCCTTCGCACAGGCTTAATATTGGCAGATTTACCTGGTAAGCAGCTCTCATTACGCCTAAAAGCCTTTCCAAAAACCTAACACAAACGGTCTTCTGCTAGGTGGAAGATCAGTAAGACAGAGTCTTGGATACGGCGGGAGGATTATAGAAGAGATGAGGAATAGCGAGGACTGAGGTAGATATATCCAAGGAGCTCCGTGGAGAGGACTACTGCTGGCAGGTCTTACTCTTGCAGAAGCAATAACTAGGTATTAACTACCTAGGTATGTACAGTATATACGCAGACATCTTACGATTCGTACTTCAAAGTTAGCATCTTTTTTCTCAATTGCAAAACTAATAATTGATTACCTTTTGTCACTCCCGCTAGCATACACGACAATTTCAAGTAACGGATATAATAATTGCTCGTATAAAGACAGGAAGAAAGAATGCCAGAAGAATCGAATCCCGCAACAACGCCTATACATCCATTAAATCACGATCGCCAGCTCCGGCCGCGAGATGCCGTCCTCCTCCAGATTCGGGTAGTACGGCACCATCGCGTCGGCGCCCTGCACGTATGCATCGTTGTACAGTCGCCAGTACGGCGTCCGCACCTTGCGCGCCGGATGGAAAAGTCCTGCCCAGACGTAGTTCATCACGATACCCGTTCCTACCGCCATCCGAATAGCCTCGATGGCCTCGACGATGCGGTCGATCACGTGTGGACTCGTCTCGAAGATGTTCGGGAAGACCAGATTCAGCAGGTGGATCATGGCGTCTTCGCAGCCCAGACCCACGACGCCCAGAGCAATGTGCTTGACAACGCTAGCGGCAGTCTGGCGGTGGACCTGGTCACGGTCGATCAGCGCGTCCTCCAGAAGAGGAGTCACCGCATAGACGTAGTCCTTGGCCATCTCTCCGATATATTCGAAAAGGAAGGACATCGCCTTCAGAACACCGTTCTGGACGTTGAGCTCCGGAACGCGGTATTCGTTCATCAGAGCCGGAAGCACTGTGAACGGTGCACACGTCTCTGCCACAATACCGATCGCGACGGCCGTACACACTCGAGACTGACGCTCCTGCACACGCAGGTTGTTGAGTAACGTGGCAAGCACATCCTGCGGACCGATCGCCTTGGCAATAAAGCCAAACGTGTTGTTGGCAGCACGGCGAATACCCTTCTTGTGCGCCTTCAACATATCGAGCAGCTCGAAACAGATTCGCATCCACTCTCGAGCGTTGACTGACTCCGGTCCGCGGTCTGCAATACGTCCCACCAAGTCGATGGTGTTTTCCTGCACTTTCTCGTGGCGGTTACGCAGAATGGGAGTAAGTCGCGGAAGAAGGTCTCGAATCGGCGGCTGCATCTGGTTGATACCGACCACGGTGACAATGGACCGCAACGCACCAAGAATGGAACCAAGCACCTCGGGGTATTCCTCACCGAGATACTCGTACAGGACGACTCCCAGCTTACCCATCAGAGCGTCTTCACCACATTGCTTCATCACCATCGCAATACGAGACACCAGATCGGCCGCCTGTTGACGAACGGTCGCCGACTTGTTGTTCAATCTCCAAAGAATCGTGCTGACAATCTGAGGAAGGTACGGCTTGCACCGCGTACCAAGAGCGTTGACCACCGTACCGAAACCGTTCAGGATGACAATGTCCTCGACACTTTGCTCCTGGAAGGCGTACAGAACACCATCGATGAGACGTTCCTCCAGTCTCTCAGAAATATCCGCCGCTCCCAGTGAGGCAATCAGCTTCTCAACCGTTTCCACCGTCATCTTGCGGTAGGCTTCGCTCTCGTCTTTCAGGTTGTTGACAATCCGCTCCAGGATCTCGCTAACGCCCACCTTCTGGCCGAGATCGACAGTCGTCTCGACCACCTGACGGTAGTTCCGCTTGTCGAGCGCCATCCGCCTGACCCAGAAGCTCTTGAAGAAGTCTTGCAGGAGGTTCTCCTTCAGGTACTGAGCGGTTACTCCATTCGTTTGCGCGCACTGCGACACAACTTTCAACACGACCTTCTTCATCTCCTCATCGGGTGAAGAGAATTCTCTGAGGAGAATCTCCATGATCTGACTGGTGTAGTAGTTGGCGTACTCCTCATCCATCAGAGGAATAATGTAACCGACAGCCTTCAAGAATCCAGCAAGACCCTTTCCGCGCTGCTTTCTGGCACCAGTCCACAAAGGATTGAGGATCTCGTCAAAGCTTTCGATACCGTAAGGATTCGCGGCCTCTGCCAAAGCAGCGATGGCCAAGGCGGTGACTGTTCGGACCTTCGCCTGCTCGTCGCTGAGGTTATCGGCAATACAATCGACCAATCCCTTCAGATGAGGCAGAATAGCGCACCCCATGAGGATAGCAATCTGCTGCACAATTTTGACACCAGTATGTCTAGCTTGCCACGACTTCTTACTGCGGCACACGGCCCGGAGGAAGGGAAGAAGAGCCGGAATACCAAGTGCCGAGGCCACAACTGCAAATGCTCGAGCAGTGGTGTTCCGCACATATTCATCCACATGGTCGATATCCGGCCGCATCGTACTGATCATATGAGCAAGACCAGCCGCCTTGGCCAGATTGGAAATAATTTCACGACCTTCCACACGGGCATAGTAGTCTTGATCGATAAGAAGCGGCTCAATGACCACAAGAATTTTGTGTGTGTAGGGACGAACGAGGTCATCCAGCTTGTAGAGGATACGATCGATGACTTTAACAAGTAAGTGACGTTCCTGGTCTTCCAGAGACTTCTCCATAAGCAGCGGAAGGATCTGGTTGAACAGAGGCCCGGCTCCGAACTGCCGGGCATTGTCGGTGAGCTGGCGAAGGGCCGTCTTTCGCATAGGAGGAGTTCCGTTCTTGACTTTCAGTAGCAATCTCATGATCTTCCTCTCTTTCAGCTCCTCCACAGACAGGGTATTTTCATCCGCGCCATCTAGCAATTTTCCGAAATAAGCCATATCTTCGGGCTTGAAAAATTGTAGATCGCCCACGCCTGGAATCTCAGTTGGCAGTTGTTTACCAAGCATGCGAGCATTTTCGGGTTCCTGCATCATGAACCCGCCAATGCCGCCCGCGCTGGGCATCGGAGCTGGCGTGGTCGTCAGCTTTCTCGCCGGGTTCCTGATAGGCTCGTACCCTGGAGGTGGATCAAGAATCTTATAGCCTTCAGACGGAAGCATAAGGTCCAACTCCTCGTCCGATAAGGGGGCGTTTCGTCCTGAAATATCGGTTCCAAAAGTCGCCGGCGCCATCGGAGCTTGTGACGGATGCATCGGGGTTGCTAGACCTTGGTTGCCCACGGGCGTAGCTCCGGGGATCGTTGGTGCTGCGGGCGCTTGATCCCACCGGGACCGACGCTTGGGAGCTGGTTGTTCTTCTGGAGGAGTAGGAGCTGGGGTCTGGTCCCATCTGGATCGCTTAGGTTTTGCCTGAGTGGCCTCATTCTCCTCTTTGGCTTCCGTAGGCTCTGAGGACACATCCCATCGTTGCTTTCTCTTGCGTCCAGTGGAAGCGGAAGCAGTTGAATCGGCATCGAGCTTCTCTTTATCGCTTTCTTCAGCCTTCAGGGTGGCCTGATGCTCAGGGACGCCATTCTCGCCGCGAGCTTGTTTCTCCGCGATGATTTTCTTGACGCGCTCTTCTTCCTTCTCGAGCTCACGAAGAGCCATCACGTCTCGATAGGTTTGGCCATCGGTTTCGGCGTTCGCATCCTTGTTGGCCGCAAAAGGATCAGCTCTGGTGGGAGAAAGAGCGCGGTTGAATCGACGCTTCTGGTAATCAGTCTCACGATCGGCAATCCTGGCAGATTTCTCACGACCGAGAAGAATATCCTCTTCCTCAACACCATTACCATGAGCCATTTCGTTCACCTGCTCCTTGGTGGCGGTGTACTGTCCCACCAGACGGTGTCCGCCATCGGCATCCTCCATGTCCTCATCCTCGCCGTCCACGGGGATCGAGGTGTTGTAACCTGCATACTTGTCCGCGCCATCGCGATCATAAAGCTCCGTGTCGAAGGTTTCAGTCAGGGGAGCCTTGGTCGAAAAGTCAGTTCGCTGACTGGACGGATCAAAGGTCTTTGAACCTTTTTTCGCTTCTGCCGCAGCATTCCTCTCGGCTTGCAGCCGTCTCACCTGCTCAAACTCCGCTACATAGGAGGTCAGCGCGTGAGAGAAACAAAAATGAAGAGGGGAAGAAAAGACCTACCGTCAGACATGTTGGCGACGACAGATGCAGGACAAGCTGATGAGCATCAAATCACGGGATATCAGTCGCAGAGACTACATTCACATTGACAATGCCGCCGATGGCGATGCAACGACGGATGGAATGCCAGCCTGTCGATGACGGTGCAGAGATGAGCGCGAAGAGAAGTCGTTGCGGAGGCGGCAAATTGAAGTTTCACATGACATAAGCAGGCTGTGAAACACCACGTGACTGGATTACTAATCCACTTCAATTGACCAATCAGAATTGACCAATATCCGATGTCACCTCACATCTCACGCCTTGTTGAGATGGAAATACACAGAAGAGATTTCTGTGTTGATAGACTGTCAAACTGCACCTGATTGCTGTTTTGCTAATTCTAGGTTATTATGCCTTACTGTTGGGGCTGTGCCAGTTAATACATGAGGTACGATACACCAGGCCAGCCCTTTGTTACCTTCACAAAAGCATAACACATCAACTACTTTGGCTGAATCTATTTTTTAACTGCAGTGTATCTAGAAGCCACTGAACACCTGCATTGTTGAAGTTTCCGTCCAAGAACCTTCCATGCGTCTAAGCCGCTTGATAAGCGCGCAGGGGGGTCCTTGTGCATTATATCTAGTCCATCAGCCTCGGAGGATCCAATGAACGGCCTCTATGATGTTAAACTTGTTATTTTTGGCTGACCTGGCGCCAGGCCGTATACGATCCATCCTCTTGTATCTCGCGAGGCAAACCAACATTGTTGACCCCATCTTGACCTCATTGCGCCTCATGTTAGGCCGCAGGGTCTTCCAATTCTGTTGTCTTGAGTGGCCGAAAATGATCTTTGCTTCCAATTAGTATGGCTAGGGCAGCATATTCGGAAATTTATCAACTGCCGGTGGCGCAAACGATTCGTTCCCAAACCTCTACGAGTCAGATCTCTAACAACTTTAAGCCTTCTAGAGCCTGGAGCTATCTTTCTTCTCCTCTGGTCTGACGAACGCAGCCGTATGCGGTAACTTCGCTGTGTTGGCAGTGCGCTTAGCCCCCAACAGCGACCTTGCGTCCATCTAGAGAATGGGCCGCGCTGCGGACATATTTCACATTTATCCAATGCCTTCCTGACTTATCAAAATAACCGACTCGGATATTAGTTTTTCTTCCAGTGTGCCTTGCAAGGCACGATGGTGGACCGTCAGAGACCAAAAGTGCACTCTTCTATCCCCATCGTCAATTTAAATATCGCCTGGAATTCCTGTTGAATCTGCCATACTCGTCAAAAGTTAGTTACAAGATACAATTGACAGTTTATTCCATCTTAGCGAAAATGTTTCTCAAATTGATCCTTGCTATCATCTTTCACCTCGGCCTTCAGACGGCCAACGCAGCCTCAGTTGACTCAAATGTCCTCGATACAACGTTGACACTCGTCTCTAGCATCCGTCATGCCGGCGACTTTGCAATCACTCAATGCCCTCTGAACTGTTCTTCCTCTCCGCCGCTGGGAAAGTCCTATCCCTCGCACCTTGCAGCCCCTAGTCCAGGCCTGTCACTCAAATACGTTGCCCTCGGCCGTGGCACGCAAAACTACACCTGTCAGAACAACGACTCGGCGACCGTTCCAACTGCAGACGGTGCTGTTGCCACCCTGTTCGACGCCTCGTGCCTTGCAGCCGGTTATGAATCCCTTCTGGGAGATCTTCCAGCTGCTCTGGTGCACATCCCCCATGACGCAGCCGTGCTGGCAGCGTTGACGCTGGGACAACTCTCCGCGTCCAGAAACGGCAGCGTGGTCATTGCACAGCACTATTTCCGCGACTCGACGACTCCGTTCTTCGACTTCCGGCCCTTTGGACACCCGGAGTGGCTCGCGGCCAAAAGTGAGGAGAGCGTGCCGGCTCCCGCAAATATCCCCATTCCCGGATCTGTTGCTTGGCTGAAGCTTGGATACAAAGACGGAGTTGGAATTAAGGTACGCTACCTCCTATGCAATGTCTGAGTGAGAAAAAAAAGTGTCTTGTTGCTGACCGCATCTGCAATAGGAAGTCTATCGTGTTGTCACTGCCGGCGGAGATCCCCCGAGTACCTGCAAAGATCAACCGCCGGCTATCGAGGTCGATTATGCTGCTGAATACTGGTTCTATGGATGAGAAAATGTTGCAGTAAAAATTATCATTTATTGTGATTATCTCATGCCCTTCTCTTGCCGTATTATATTATGTTGCGGATAATGTTAGAATAGTGTTCTGAATATAAAGAATTCTACCATGATGCTACAATTGGTTAAAATCCGTAGACGACCCTTCAAAATTGGTAGGCGTGTCTAAACCCTACGGGAAACGACAATCTTGTCCACCCCAACACGCTCCGCTTCCTTATCCAACGCCTGGATCTCCGCCTCCACATAGGGGATGCCCGTCTTGAGCCTCTCCTCCCGGGTCAACTCCTCGATTTCTCCCGGGTAGTAGATGCGATCGACGCCGGCCATCTTATCGGACCCGACGACGCGGCGGTAAAGATAGTCCATGCGCTCCTTGAACTCGTCCAGACTCATGAACAAGTCCGGCTTCAGCGCGACCAGGAAGTGGCCGACGTCCGCCGGCTTGGACGGGTCGTAAGGGTTCGTGACGTGCCCTGCAAATGCGGACCCGGACAGAACTCCGGAGAAAACGTCCATCATGATGGCTAAAGCGGACCCCTTGGGCCCGCCCATCGGGAGCATGACGCCTTCGAGCGCTTTGTTGGGGTCGTCCGTCTGCTTGCCCTCCGCGTCGAGAGCCCAATCTAGGGGGATCTTCTCCCCCCGGCGAGCAGCCTTGTAGATCTTGCCTCTGGCAGCCACAGACGGCGCCATGTCGAGGATAAACGGCTTCTCCTTCCCGGCGGGGGCACCGCAGGCCAGGGGCGACACGCCCATGAGTTTCGACCGCCCGCCCCAGACAGGCAGCGCGGGGGACGAGTTGGTGAAGACGAGACTCATCATGCCGGCGTCGAGCGCCTGCTGGACGACCCAGGCGGACATGCCGAAGTGGTTCGAGTGCTTGACAGAGACCATCCCGATGCCGTATTCCCGGGCCATCTCGATGGCGCGCGCCATGCCCATGTGCGCTGCGACGAAGCCAAAACCGTTCTTGCCGTCCACCTGCGCCACGACGGGCGTCACTTGGGTCAGCGTGGGCGTGGCCTTCGCGTCCAGGACTCCCTGGCGGATCCGCTCCATATAGGACGGGATCCGGTTGATGCCGTGGGAGTCGACGCCCCTCAGGTCGGCCTGCACGAGACAGTCGGCGACGATAGCTGCATGGTCGGGCTGTACGCCATTGCCGCGCAGCACAGCCTGCACGAATGTTTTGGCGTCGTCTGCATTGACATATAGCTTTTCTTTTGGTGGTTCCATATCTTGGCGCTGTGAGGTAGTCTGTCTTGGTTTGATGGGTGTAATTTCAAATACAACAGAATATATACCTGATGGACAGAGACTTATTCAATTAGAATCTGGGATGATTGTCTTTATCTCTCCTGACTTACTCAACTGATTATATTGAATCTCCCGAGTATACGGACAAGATTATGTAGTTCGGGGCCCCGCTCCGAAGCTGGTTCGTCCCCGCCGAGGCCGATCGGAACATTCCCGAGCCCAAATTGCTCTTCTAGGAATTGGATCTAGTGACGTCGCAGATATACTCGAATAATAGTATTTGGTAGATGGCTGCATATTACAAAACTCAGAATTCCTTTATTTTTGAGACAGGTGTTTTTAAGGAGAATACATGTATTATCGGCTGTGGTTTTGATGCCGCCTCCTTGTCACAGATCGAGTTTGACCTCTGAGGCTTGTTCTTTGTAGTGACTGTGTATGGTAAAAAGAGAAAAAGAACTCAACTCTGGGTCAGGTTCTTTCTCCTTCAGTTCACTTAGGCAGGCAGCCACGTCGTTTATGTGATGACGGTGTGAAGAACAACACTTTTTCCTAGTTGGGAAAGTAGGTTTCCCTCTCAAGATATGAAGTAGCAACGACCTGTCCCAATCATCCCAATTTGTCATCTTCCCGTATAGTCTTTTAATGCCAGAATATATTGAATATTATGATGCTGAAGGAAGCCAGGATGAGGTGCTTTGCACAAGCTGTCCATGATCAGTATCAACTCCCATTGTCAGATATGGCTGATAAGCACAGTTTATAAACGTGCCTTTCTTCCCTGTTCAAAGACAGTAACACTGGATATGTTTAGATCACGCAGGGTTTAGGATAGGTAGTTGTCATCATTATGTACTGTACATTGTGATGGTGACATTGATCGACATACTGTGTCCTCCCTGTCACAGAGCTCGTACGACTCCCTGACTGAAAACTCCATATCTGGTAAGACTTGTCTCGGCGAGAGATTGACTCATCTGCCAGACGCAGGAGACACAGTAGTGAAGTAAATCCTGTTGTGGTGAACGTGCCAGGAGCATCAATCTTGCTGTTTCAATCTCATTTTCATCTCACGTAGACCTCATTTCATCACAGCAACCTCAGGCATACGTGTCTCACCTCTAAGTAAGTACGGTTCCTCACCGAATCCAAGCCTCTGAAAATGCCCCGGACAATGATTCTGACATGCAGAAACCCCTGGAGACGTTCTGCGACTTACCAACGTCCCATAGTGCAGCGGCCTCAGCCATCTGCCATCCAGATGGAAGACGCGTTTCATCAGCTGGCTCCCGACGGAGATGTCATCCTTGTCGTACAGGCTCCAAGTACCGCTTTTGCAGTCTGGGCAGTAAGTCAGAGTTATCCGTCGCTGCTGCCGCTGCCTGCTGTCCTAACAATGTCGATTCTTCAGGAAACCCAACCTGCGACAGAAACTGACCGACCGAAAGCGCGAATGCGAGTGTCTTCAAGCCACCTAACCTTGGCTTCTGCCTATTTCAAGGTCATGTTCAGAGGCGACTGGAAAGAGAAGCACACTCTCAGTTCTGACGGGTCTGTGTCTATCTCGATGGAGCACTGGCCTAGTGAGATGTTGATCCTGATGAACATCATCCATGGCCATACATTCAAAATCCCCCGGGCTCTCCCCCTCGAAAAGCTGGCCAAGCTCGCGGTTCTTGTCGACTACTACCAATGCTTCGAAGTGGTCGAGGTGTACTCAGAGATGTGGATTAATCATTTAAATGCGGACTTCCCAAAAGCATACTCGAGAGACCTCATTCTGTGGATATGCATTTCTGAGGTTTTCCGTCGACCAGAGCAGTATAAAGCGGCTACGAGAATCGCCATCAGGGAAAGTCATGGACCCATCCCGACTCTGGGACTGCCAATTACAACAAAAACCGTCGGTACGTTCATGTATCCCTGGGATTACATGATGCCTATTCTTGGTTGTATTAACCAATCATGTAGACAGAATCGAGGAGCAGCGGCAAAAACTTATCGATCGGACTGTGAAATCACTGCACAATTTTCTCATCTCATACTGCAAACACGTTGAGAACCCTTCTGATCATGATTTTTTAAGTCTCGGTGTTTTCACCCTGGAAATGATGCGTCTCGATCTTCTTTCCCCGAGGCCAAAAAAGCCTTTCCGGGGCCACAGTTTCGAAAGGATCGCTATTCGTCTCCATAATCTGCCGTCGCAGTTGCCCTCTATTTCGTCCTTTCCACCTGATCAACAGCATCGTCCGGATACTCTTTCTCTGTCGCACGCAATCAATGGTATGATGGACGTCAGCACGGAGGGATTGGTGCTGGAAAAGGTTTAGGTGGACGATCGTCTACAAAAGCTGGAGTCTGTCTGCATGCAGAGGGTCATGTGACTCGCGCAATCGACGAAGGAGGTCGGATTGGTGCAATTTCGAATTCTACACATTTTCCTTGTTGGTTCTCAGATCGTGGTCATCAAATGTCTCCTTAATTGAACACACACTACGCCTAGGTAGATGCCATGGTAGAGCTGTTGGACTGTGTGTCTGGTTGGTCTGACTGAAATGAATTTCATCCATACAGTGCCCTTTCAGTGCAGTTTTAGCTATTAAATTGATAATATCCACATCCGCCGTTCTATACAGTTCTTATTCTGGACTAGTTCTTTTGCTTATACCCTCAAGAGCTGCGATGAGCTCATTGAGATGGTTGAAGCCAGACATTCCTGCAAACATCCAAGTAAAGGTCCGCGTTATGCAAATGTGAAGGGTCCCGCAAAACGTGCTGTGATGCCAGCATCCTCTAGCTGTGTTCACTTGTCAAAAAGGACCTGTAGCACTGCTCAAGTCATCTACATTGAGAAGATTCGTACCCTCGACTTGCTCCAAACATGTATATCGGCAATGCCATCCAATGTCTCGTAGCGACTGTCCCGATCCCGGCAGAGCAAGAGGATGAGCGATTCCGCGAAGGAGTTGGAATCCGAACGGGATAAATAGACGATGAGAAGCGACAGGGGCCACGACCAATATCTGCCGAAGGAAGACGAGGATCGAATGCAAGCATGACGTGGCAATTCTCGGTATCTGGAGATGCCTGTTCGGATTTTGGGAGCTTCCAGAGCGTCTCTGATTTCTGATAAAGCGACACTGTAAGATCATCATGCAGGTGTAAATGTGCTGCCAGACGAGGACATCTCATATGTGGATCAGACATGGTGCAATTCGAGTCTCCTGCGCAAGTCGGAAAGCCAGCTCTGAGCAGTGCTCCATATGCCGTTGATAAGAGTGACACCCTTGTCAAGAATTGTCACAAAATTGGGTTTTCGGTCTTGTGGAACTCACCTCGACAACGGTGGGAATTCCAAAAATAGTAAGCAGATAGCTACCCGACACGAGATTCGGACCCCCGACTCATCAAGAAGATGAGCGGTTGGTGCAACAAGCGTGTTGTCAAATTTCTGGCCATCAAACTTGCATCTGGACGTCTCTGCCTAGGCAGTTACCAGTGAAGCTACCTATCTGTCTAGGTACCTAGGTAGGCCGTGTTCTGTTCTGGCAGGGGACTTCTTTATCGCCACAGTTCGATTCCTTCCATTATTCCCTCTCGACATGTGAGTCTCTCTGGGTGGCCCCTTCCCGTCTTAACAAACGAGTCTGAACTCCTTGTTCACATAAGCAATTCTC
Organism: Rasamsonia emersonii CBS 393.64; assembly: GCF_000968595.1. NCBI lineage: Eukaryota > Fungi > Ascomycota > Eurotiomycetes > Eurotiales > Trichocomaceae > Rasamsonia > Rasamsonia emersonii. The sequence goes on from NW_013563318.1 coordinate 28,435, forward strand.
CTCTAGAGTTCACGATGGGGTTTAATATAGCGTAATTCGGAAGCACTACTATCTTCCTGCGCCAACCGACCGACTCGAGTGACCAGTCACAGCACAGCAACGGTCCTAGAACATTAATTCTAGGTAGTTATCAGATCTATGCAATATTTACAGGGATTGATGTGGTAACTACATCCTGCACACTGCCAAGTTAGGTAGTCTTGATGGTATGTCACAAGATACCCCGCAGTCCGGAGCTGAACCGGTTGCCTTTATAGAGGTTATAAAGGTTTCAATCCCTCAACAGTTCTGCTGCCGTTCGCCTGCTCCATCTACTCCATCCTGCTTGGTCCAGAAAGCCCTTTCCCCGAACGCCAAATCAAGGCCATGGCTCAAATCCCCCCACCTCAGGGTCCCCTGGAAGCAGATGTGAGAATTTGCGACCTGCGCAACAAGAGAAGGACATCATGCTGATATGTTTTGGTCAGGAGGCTATCTCTGCGGACTCTGATTCAGCATATAACGAATCGTGAGTACATTTGACCAGCTAAAGAGTAACTTGGCAGCCTCCGTCTGATGATTCACTATTTAGCATTGACACAGCTAGCTACGCGTCGTCCCTCAGTTCAAGTATCAGAAACTACAAGTAATATAATTGCTATCTTGACTAGCTTTGCCTTTCAGTCAAAAGCTTGCTAACAATACGACTCGTGACTTTGCTAATAGATACGAGGCAAGTCTCGAAGGCAGACCTGCTTGACTGGACACTGACAGGCCTTTTTATTTAGAACGGGCGCCGTTACCATGCATATCACGAAGGAGCATATATTTTGGTATATCCAATAGAAATGCTCTGTCAGGAACCATGACTGAATCAGCTCTTAGCCAAACGATGAAGAGGAACAAGATAGAATTGACCTTCTCCATCACATATACCGGCTTTGTTTATGAGGAGAGCTTCACCTTGCACCAATCAAAAATCCTCAGCGTGTTTTGGACCTTGGAACCGGTACAGGAATTTGGGCCATTGAGTTTGCTGAGTAAGAGCATTCTTCCACAAAATTTTTCCACCCTCATGTTTCTGATGTTGATATAGTCAATACCCTTCAGCGCAAGTGATCGGCACTGATCTGAGTCCTATACAACCTCCCTGGTAAGTTCTCCTACGACCCCACACATTGCCATATTACTTATATCTGAGTTTTCGTTCGTCCTTTCTTTCCTTCTCTTACTTCTCCTCCTCCCCCTTCTTCTCTATTTTGATACAAAAGCTAATGCAAATTAGGGTCCCTCCCAACTGCGTATTTGAGATTGATGATTTCGAGACTCCTTGGTTGTATAGGGCTGACTTTGACTTCATTCATGGCCGTGAGCTAGAGGGGTGTATTGCTAATGAAGACCAGCTCTTCTCCCGAGCATTTGAATATCTCAAGCCAGGGGGGTATTTTGAAATTGCTGGCGCTAATCCATACTTTTTCTCTGATAATGATACTCATAAAAGGGCTCCGAGTTGTCAGTTATTAATTGAAAACATACATATAGCTGCCAACAAATTTGGCAAGAGCTTTGACAATGTGCCTCTATGGAAGGCAAAAATGGAAAAGGCAGGGTTCCTTGATGTGAAGGAGTCTATCTACAAGGTCTGTTCTATAATGGACTAATCTCCTCTCCACGCCCTTCTTTTTCAATCAGGTATTCTAATTAGTGACAAACAGTTCCCAATTGGTCCATGGCCAAAGGATCCAAAGTTGAAGGAAATTGGAAGGTTCCAGCAGGTTCAGCAGATTCAGGTTGTTGAATCCTACACACCAGCACTCTTCTCTCGTGTCCTCGGTTGGACTAATGCTGAGATACAAGCATTGATAGCAAAGGCAAAGAAGGAACTTAAGGATCCCTCATTGCACCTATATGTCCCCATTCACTTTGTCTATGGGCGAAAGCCTTGAACGGAACTCCTTCCAGAGAAACTGTTGGATTCGGTTTTCTGTCTCTGGTCATGACTTGGACGTACTTGCGTTTGACGATCATTGGATTTGACGTTTTCCAAATCTCATTCAGATAAATTCAGATAATTGTAGCAATTTGTTTGTTGTGTGTCTAAAAACAAAAGGCAGGATAAGGACGCGAAAAGCAGTTCGCCAGCCCATTTCCGTCGATTAATGAAATAATGAACAAGGCGAAAAAAAGGGAGCCATCCCGGACTCCTTTTTTTTAAGAACGAAGAAATGAAGGATTATCTATCAGATGTAACAACCATCTCCTCAAAAATTATTATGCTGCTTAATCCGACTCGTAGAAAAGTCATGAAGATTCCAATACTACGTAGAGCGGTTGTACCCGGTGCATAATATTGTTTCTTTCTGCACCACGATTCACTTAGGACTCGTTTGCCTCGCTTGCCTGCCTACTGGCACGTCTCTACCTTACGGGATCCCGGGGTTTCAAACTACCGTCAGGTGACGGTATTTAAGGGTTTCTTATTACTTTATAGGTTTTTTAACCATCTTTTTATAAAAAACGTCTAAAAATAGTCATTCGACGGTCTTTTATTACAAAATGTTAGATTTTTATAACACTTTAGATTTTGGGAAACGTCAGCTTTAGAAAACAAAATCACATCGGATTTTGGGCCACTAAAGTATGGCTTCATAATATCTCTTAACTACAACCCTGGAAATTTAGATAGCTTAGATAGCCTAGTTAGATTAGTATATAGACATAATAGAAAAAACCTCATTTTCTTCCTAAAAAGTAGAAGCTGTAGTTTAAATCCAGCCTTTATCAAATAAATCCTTCATTGTGGAAAATTTAGTGGTTGTAAACTAGTTAATGGTCAACCTTAGTCATAGAAATTAGAAAAAGGTTATATTTTTTTTAAGACGTCTAATTTTTTTTCATACCGTTGATAGACCGTCGATCGACGGTACCTAGTTCAAAACCCCCCCGTGATCCCGTAAGGTAGTCTTCTCCTCTGACCTCTTCTCTCACCTCTTCTCTCACCTGCATCTCACCTCTCTCACTACCTCTTCTTCCTACACCTCACCAACGCAGCGAAGCAGTCCAGAAAGGTATGGACTTCATCTCTCTTATACTCCCACCTCTCTGGCTGTTTATTATACTCTGATTTGAAGCAAAAAACTGACTCCAAGATCAGTGTTACCTCGAGGTGGGCGCGTTGGCGCCGTTGGGTGGAAGCGAGATGGCAGCTCAGACCGGACTTGAGTCGAGATTGGCAGGACTTTGATCACTCACAAGATTGAATAGGCAATTTGCAGTTTCCTGGCGTCTATGTCAAAGGATCCCAGTTCCACAACAACCTTGCTGCATTGGCGGGCTATGATACTCCCGTGGGACCCATCTTGGAGAAATACTCAAAAACCCACCAGAAGAATTTTGGGATCATAGGGCCCCGGGCCAAAGCCAATTTTCCCAGGTGGAGGTGGTAAATTTTGATAGTTATTTTCTGGTTTTCTGCCTGAAAACTCTGCCACCAAAGCCATGGCCAGTGACTATCGCAAGTGTCCTATCCTACTTAACGACAGATCAAAAAGATGATGGTCCATCTCCGCCTATAAAGCGCGCGAGCAAAACAATTCTTCGAATTTCACCAAACATCGACAGCAACAACCATCCAGAGAAAATGGATGAACTTGTCAAGAAGTTTCTTCTCCAGGCAGAGATCCATTACGGAAATACAGGACTGGAATAACTTTCTTGTCATCGTTCTGGAATGAAACAATAGATTTAACCAGGGTCCCCAGTGCTATCGCGCGCTGTCGCTGTTTCTACTTGTTTGAAAGCGAGATGGGTCGTCCAAAACAGTACCCCGCTAAACGTATCCAGGAACCCACAGACAATGTTGTCGACAATTCCCAATATGATATTTTACGCCCAGGCATTATGCTCAGTTCAGGAAAGGATGAGACGGGCCTAGAAGTTCTTACATCATCTGGCGTATTAGTCAATGATAGCCTTGGCAATCAGTATATGACAGTTTGCGTCTTATGGCTTCCTGCACACTGACAGGGTCTTTCACCCTCTTTCAGGGCGCAGAGAGATCAGGAAAGTTATAATGGAAGTAACACACACCGATATTGCTATTGTCAAATTACATGAGGGTGTTCAGTTTATTAATGAGACCTTCGAGAACACGATAGTTGGAGGACCACCTGTCCGGCTACAGGAATTTGCACAAGCAAGCGAGATACACATTGGTTCAGAGCTATATATGGACAATCCTTTCACTGGTTACGCCGAAGGAACTTGCGGTCCGCATTCGATCTCTCGAATTCCTACCGATGATCCGCATAAACCAGAGCAGCTGTGGATTAGGACTCGCTGGGATTATTTGGGGCAAGGATCCAGTAAACAGCTGGAGGATGGTATATGTGGATCTGCAATCTGGAATGGCAACAACAAGGTCATCGGGTTTTTTCGTTACGCTCCCAAATCGGGGCAGTGTGTGGACTTGCGTTTCAGTGTGTCGGCGGAACATATGATGGAAAAAGGATTCTCGATTGTAGATACCAGAAACTGTTGAATTTCTATGTGGATTTCCAAAGAACCTTCCCCCCCCCCCCCCGGATCCCTGGAATTTCCCAACGGCCAGCCTATATATAATATAATAATTCTGCCATTTTTGGCAGGTTGAGGTTCCTCAACCTGGTTGTTAAACCTCTCGAATATCTCAGCCAATCAGATCGTTGGGATCCTATATACTGTAAACGGAAACTGCTGGTCATCAATCCCATCCCGTTATACGAACATATAATCTATTACAACAGGAAGTTATTGAGTCAATAAGTTAATCAAGTGTCTGTAGAATACACATGATGACCAGAAGTAGTGAAACTACGTCAGGTACGTTGTGTACTGTTGTGTTGTGTGCCCGACCGAGTGAATTCATTGTTATGCGCTGTGGCGCAGTGCATGCAGGCCTACCAGCTTCGCCACAGTTCGATTCCTTCGAATTCGAATGCACTCGCCACATCAGACACGTGTTTAGCAATACAGAGTAAGTCACTTAGGAAAAAAATTCTAGTGCTCTGAGTCATGCTACAAGTCCGCAACGTACGGAGTACGACTGTGCCACTTCGGATGGTCCGACTCGTACGTGGGTGCCTACGTCCTCTACGAAATGAGGCTGCATAGTAGCACAACCTCGTTTTCAGGTCATTGGTTTTCATACAGTCCAGCAATAATAATGATAGCAATAATTATAGCACACGTCATCCCGAGCTGATTCAAGGAGTAGCACTGTAATTTCTCCCAGGAATTATTAATTGTCCTAAGAACTTCGAATCCTGAAGCTGGATACTGTATCGAGGCGGTGCTGTGGACCCACAATGCATGACTCATCCATGGATGTGGCTTGTGGCTTGCCCCGCTAGTATGAGGTCACATGACCACTCACACTCACTGGTGCTGCTGTGTGACCAAGTGGTTTGATGGTCATGTGACCAAAAAGGCACTTCACATTCTCGCCGAAACCTGCATGCACAGAAGCTGTGAGCGGCAAGGTCAGAAAACCTGCAAAAATCTCTGAGACCTGTTGCGAGGTTTCTGGGTCACGTGTATTTCCTATTCCGGCTAGCGTTTATCCTTACCGCCTTCTTTTTACAGTAAGATATGTACACCGCCCTGCCGGCAGAATGGAAGGGTTTAATTGGCGAACTTCTCATAATTCTCACGTGACGTAGCACCCAAACATCAGGCTGGGCAGCCAGAAGCCAGCCTCACCCTCGTCGCGCTCCGGAGCGTCAACACGCCTCCAGCTGTCCTGTCGACTTCGGTTTCTTTCAACGGTGGGCTTTCTTTCCCACCACTTTCTTTCTGTACACCCTATTTTTGCTCACTCTGCTTCTTTCACACGCCATGTGCGTCTTCTCTTTGTGATTTTCCCCTACAATTTTTTTTCTCTACCCAACTGGTCCATACTAGCTTTCCGACCGCATCACGCCCTCCTTGCGCAAGCGACGGATACAGGGGTCGACTTTCGCGCTCTATCATCACCCTTCTAACGCGATTTAATATAGTCAGCAAAAGCCTTCGGTTAAGCGCTTTCGGCGTTCAACACAATGGCTACCGACTACAACAAGAAGACGATCCCTGAACTGGTCGAGATCCTCAAATCTCGCAACCTCTCTCACACGGGCAGAAAAGCCGAGCTCGTCGCACGCCTCCAGAAAGACGACGAGGAAAAGGCGAAAACGTCTTCCAACACCAAGACAGATGTGGCCGACGATGTCATTGACTGGGATGATGATGCGCCTGCCGCCGAGGAAACCGTCAAGCCATCGACGGAAGCTGGCGCGGCTGCAATCGCAGCCGGCGGCAAGGGAGAAGTGTCCAACCCAGCAGATGTTCCAAACCAGGAGCTTGCAATCGACCCTGCCGCGACCGACGACCTAAAGGTTGAGTCTAAGGGAGACGCTCCGAAGGGAGCTCCTGAGGCGGAAACTGCTACGACGGGCAAAGAAGAACAGAAAGAGAAGGCTGCAGAGAAGCCGGCGACTGATTTCAGCATTGGTCTTCCCACGACCCAGTTGGAGGAGGAACTGAAGAAGCGCAAAGCGCGGGCGGAAAAGTTTGGAATCCTCGAAGACTCCAAGAAGGCGCTGGAGGATGCTGAAAAGGCGCTCCAGCGAGCCAAGCGTTTTGGCACGGAGAATGCCAGCGCTGCCGTCAGTGTGAAGGGCTTGGACCAGGCATTGCCGGACAAGCGGCCTCGCAAGCGCGGTCGAGGCGATGATCAGGGTGGCAGGGGCGGCAAGCGCCGCAACTTTGGGAGCAACCGTGGTGGACACCCGAATGACCGGAGTCGCGGCGGTGGAAACGCGAAGCCGGTGTGGGACGAGAAGGATGCTGCTGCTCTCGAGGCTAGGAAGAAGCGATTCGGCACGGTCACTTCGTCTTAAACCTTTTATTCCTATTCTTTCGAACCTTTAGTTTCACTTCTTGTCTTCCAGGGCGTTTCGGGTGGGAACATTTGCGGAATCGTGTGTACCATTTGAGCTTGATTTCTCAATGGATGCGAAGTTTACCAGGCATCTGCTGCTAGCAGATTGAGTCAATTTACATAGCAACTTGAATTGGTAGCTCTGAAATATGTACACAGCATTGGCTAGGAACTCACCTGGCAGATCCATCAGCGACCTGCCGGAAGGCGCGCTGAGCGCGTTGCAAACATTCACCAGGGCAGAGCATTCGCTGAGGTGGTGAGAATCAGGATCTCTTGGTCCCTAGCCATCAGCCATTAAGATCTGGAATCAAGGCAGTCTAAACGGACTGTGTGGTAATATTAGTCTGGATTAGATGGGCATTAAATCTAATTAGATGCTCTGCGTCATTCAGCTTAGAAGAAAGCCAGAGCGCAGTCACCTGACAACACTCGTATCTCAGCTTGAGAATGTCTACCTGAAATCTCCAACGCTGAACTAGTCCACAGTTAATGGGCCATCAAGAACAGTGGCGTTTCCATCGTACTACTCTCTACAATAGCTGTCAGACGACCCGTACTGTTGGACTTGCAGCTTGGACCCGACACGGTGGATCAGCAGAAGCAAGCTGCTGAAAAACTCCGCGATCGACAGGTGGCAAAAACCTGGAAAAAAAATGATTAGACAGAGCTTCCAGTTCTTGGTCTATGGTTATGTGGTGTCAAAGTCTGCCTGTGCAGTGTGCACCATGTCAGCTGAAAGCTGCATAAGTGCGTGCAGTAGTCACGTTCCGCGCCACAGCACAGATTCCTGAACCGCCGTCCAGCCTCACTTAACAGCAATGGTACCTGCAGCGATCCAGTCACCGTCACTGCAGTGTGGGCACTGCTTGTCCGCCTAGCCAACGGTCGCTGCCCATGCCACCCAAAAATATTGCTGCGTGCAGGAGACGCCTGCAGGGCGAGCCTAGTTGCAGTTGATCTCCATCCCCCGCCAGCTGAGCTCGAGGCCGTCCGCTGGCGATCTGCAAGAGCTGTCTATGGAGCAGCTGTGTTGAAATCCTCGGTGGACAAGCAACAGCGGACAAGTGTCAAGCGTACATACCACTCGTACGGGCAGAGAAGGTTCAGTCAGGCAGATTGTTCTTTTTGATGACCGACTTAGTGTGCGTCTCTCGACAATTGCTGAGCCGGCTCTTATCTAGATGGTGTCCTTGGCAAATAAGATCGAATCGCAACCTCAACCATTGGTGGGGTAGTGAGACAGTTTACGGAGTACGACTTGCAGGGCGTCAATATTCCAATCACCAAAACTCGGCAAGATCCACAGTTTTCCTTTTTCTGGCTCAGTCTATATCGACAGTTCGATACCCCAAGGTCTGCCGTTGGGTCCACTGCGTCGCAAAGATTCACTCTTTTGAGCGAATCAAATCCATGAACAGCCCTGCTGCAACGTTCCTGGTGGTACTAAACCCACGCGGTCAATGTGACAAAAAAGACTTCACCAAATGCTCTGTGGCGCACACGTTCTGATCAATCAACGTGACAGGGTCCATGCCCATCCCAACCGGTATCCACTTCGCAGCGGATCAAGGGCTGCTCAATTCTGGATCCTCGTGCTGCTGGCGTGTGAAGGGAAGATAGAGTTCCCCATAGGCTCACTACTAGTATATGTCAGATATCAAGAGTCTCCGCCTGTGGGCCATCATGCGAGCACATACAACCAGTAGCATGTTTTTTTCACACGAGGCTCAGCTACCCCCTGCCATGCCTAATGCACGTCAAAATCGAATCAGAAATCCAATTGCTATTATACCAATCTGACTGGCTCGCGACAAGCGAATCGTTGAGTGGGAACGGGTGGTTGAAAAATGGTAGCTCTTCGCGGAAAGATGAAGGGCCTCCCGGGACCAAATCTTGGTCAACCCGGACCATGGATCCAGAAGTAGGTTCGGCTCGATGGCCCGGGAACCTTCATCCAGACCCCCTCAACGACACAACACGGAGTAGGGAGCATTCGGAGCGAAGAGGCGGGATAGCCGCTGGTCCTCACGGGTACTTATCGATACATTCCCAGATCAGGAAAAAAGCGCGAATCCAACTAAATAAGACGAAGAAAACCCGATACTCCCATGTAGAGGTTCTACAGGACGTGAGCTGTAAGTTTCATTGCTCTATTGCAGCTTATAATGTCTTTTCGAGCCATGGTGCAGGGCGATGGATCTGATCGTGTGTACTTAAATGTACTTGTACGTGCATGAATATTGATTCCCTTTATGCCTAGTGGCAACAGAGCCACCAACACTGGTGCCCTCCGTAGAATCTATGATTCTTCCTATCTCGTAGGCGCCCATTCCTGCCTCTTTTGTCGATCCAAATGTAGTCCGTAAATACCGACTCCATAGAACTTGATAGACGAGAGGAGCCGCTGTCTCGTGATCTCCTCGTGATCTGCAGCGGTCTAATGGAAGCAGCGTTGGGACTGGTCCAGTGACCAAACACCTGACCTGCGATCCGAACAAACCTCCAACGTCCATCGTCCAGAGGGAGAATATAGCATGCTCTGCCACGACCACTGGTGCGCTGTTGGGGATTTCTCCCATGAGGTGCGCAAGCTTTTTGCCTCGAGTTGACTCCACCCCACCGGTGCACGGAGCCCTAGAGGGCTTTGCACGCCACTATCGCCTCCCATCACGTCCTGTCAGCTTGCCCCGGTTGCGAAGCCCGCAGAGGAATCCAACGCCTTCAGGGCTTCCCTCCAACGAAGAAACCGCGTGTTTAGGTCGCTTTAGTGGGGGCCTGCCCGTCCGATCCCATCGGGCGTCCCCATCCAACCGTCAAGCGCCGTCGTTACCTTCCCCAGCAGGCTTTGCCAGGCGGCCAGGCCTTGTTACCCGCTGCGCGGCGCCTCGTACCCGCCCGTTCCTCGCGGCCCACGACGAGCGCCCAGTTTGACATGTTGACTCGTCAAGAAGGGTCCTCACTAACTATGGCATTGAGAATAGACATGCCCAGTGATCAAATCGGCTCGATAGGGAGTACTGTCGATCGTGCAAGAGCGACGAGAGCCCGTCATGCCTGTCGAGCCAGGGACGCCCCGGTTGCGCTGATATATTCCGTGGGTGAAGCCGGGCACGCAAGCTCCAAACTTTTGTCTGCTGAGTATTCTCTTCTATCCTTCCCACCAGAATGATTTTTCCTTTCCTTTCTCTTCTACCAAGCTGACCGTTCGAGTGACGTGGTCACCTTTGTGCCTTGTGCCCGTGCCGTCAGGCCCGCCTCGCCTGCCGGCTGCAGTAGAATTAGCCACGCCGCTGTGGCGGAGTCGATGCATACTGTGGTGCCCGTTGTCCTCGGGCTCATACTGCATATGCAATTGACGTACATTGCTGTCAGCTCTCTATATACCCTGATCAGCAGTTAAGCTTTGCTTCATATTCACTTCGTTGTTTATTTTGCCGCTCGTTCTCCAGGTTATGTCGTCTTTCATTCCGAGACACAGAAGTATTTGTATATCCCCGCACACAACTCTCTTTTGCTTCATGACGCTCCAAGAATAAAAAAATTTTTTTAATTTAAATTATCATTTGCCACGAAGGTAATTTGCCTGTTGTGGCAGCTTTGAGAGCACAGAGTCTGGAGCTCTTCATTGGACCTGCTCATTACAGTGACTGTGTGTTGACTCTATGTCCATGCACACTGTTCTTCATTTGACGTGATGATATTGCGCTTGTTGTTATTACCTTTACCGCTGGATAACTGGTCTTCTGGCCTGGTGCCGGAGTTCCGAGTCAGGATCGCATCATGTCGTCACACAGGCTTGATCATGTTCGGAGACCGAGGCTTGTCGAAGTAAAGATCCCGCCTCAGACTGTCCCATCTTCGACGTCGCCAGAGTCAGCAATCCTCGATAGCCCCATTGTCGCACCTTCCAGATCAATGATCCCGAAGCCGACCAACGTCTCGACTGAGCGCACAAGGAGGCCATCTACCGGAGCCAGCGAAGACGAACAACCAACAATTCGCCCCTATGCAAAGTCGTCTAGACCAAACGACGATGCTCGTTCCTCAGGACTACCACGACCGGCCGGAAATTTCTCATCGCATCTGCCACCCCGACGCCCCTCTGAGAATTCCACCGCTACAAGTCGTTCCGTCCTCTCATCGGCTTCTCCTATCACTCCTATCACTCCCAAGACCGACAGATTGGGACTTTCAGGAGATCGGCCGCGAAATGTCCTCCGCAGGAAGGCTCCCTTCAGGAAGGAGAATGGCGCTTTCAGCATAGGGACCACGGCCTCCCGCAAGGTCGAAGACACGCAGCCGGCAGCAGCCGCAACAAGTTCCGTCGCGACGTCCGGTTCCGCAGAGCAGAGTGTTGGTCATGTGTCTGTCTCTGCTCAAGACCCATCTCAATCACGGCCAGCTGATTCCGCGTCAGCCATGGCCTCGAAGCTTCCGAGATTGAAGACCCCAAACCCCATTGAAGAATCTTCGACCCGTCCGATTCCGAAGGAACTCGCAGGCCTTTCGACGGTCGTCAATACGCACAATCTTCCTCCCCCACCGACACCCAACTTCGCCTCCGCAGGTAGCCCTTCTACGCGGTATTCTGAGTCTCCCGGGATGTGGAGCAGCAGGGGTTCGACACCGACTTCTCTCTCCTCATATTCTCCCGGTATCGTTCAACCTGCCCAAGTAGGTTACCGGTTGAGACAACCAAGTCCCACCCTGGTCCGAAAACCGATCATTTCACGTCCATTAACAAGCAGTCAGCAGGCGGAAAGGGAGGAGCACAAGAGTGTCGGGCCTCAAACGTCCCCTGGAGTTTCAGACTCCAATCCGGGAACTGAGCAAGGAAGACCCGTCCACGTGAGTGGAACCAACAGTAGTCCAGAGAACCCTACAAGTCCTCCGCCGCGCAAGTCGTCCGTGGAATTTAAGTCACCGAAGCAAAAAGATGACGAAGAACACCAACAGGCTCGCAAAGACCAGGCCGTTGAAGATGCCGAAGGACATGTCTTTGGCTCTGAGCTTCAACGTGAGGCGACAACTGGTCAATCCCCGACAAGCAAGAGTCCTGTGGCACCCCGGCGACCCAGTCGTCAAGGGACTGATGATTTGGAATTGCAACCGTCACCAGTTATCAAAAGCAATTTGATGACCTTGAGGACGACCGGCCATACCCGGCGCGAGTCAGCGGAAAAACTTCATCTTGGAGAACGCCCGCGTCCGTTGCCCACTCCATCAGCTGGCGCTTCTGTCGAATCGCTTCAATCAAATGCTTCCTCCCGTATTGCCTCTCGTACTGAGAAGCCATCGCAAATTCCCAAGCGGCCCGCACGCACTTTGACAAAATCACCGAAAGCCTCGAAGGACGCACAGGGTACGAGCTCAACAAGGCGATTTGGTCTTTTCAGTAAGAAGTCCAAGGTCGAATTGGCCGGAGGGAACCCCAGTCAACCGGAAAAACAGACTCGCAAAGGACCAGCAGCAGGAACCGGTCACGAAGGGTATGGCAAGTACGCACATCGTGGCCGTAGGACAAGCATCAGCAGCAACAGCGGGACCAGAGCACGATCCACAAGCACAACCAGGAGTGGCGCCAGGTCTATCTCCAGCAGGAAGGGCAGCGTGAGCAGTCGTCCGGATCTAGAAATCGATGACTTCCTACTTGATCGTCTGGAGCCTGTTATCATCAACGGAGGAGGAATGGACCAGGCGGAACTCGTTCGAACGCAGAGCGGTCAGAGCACGAGCAATCTCAGTGTTACATCGATGTCGGCTCACCAGACGGCGAAGGAAACGCAACCCCTTGGCGGATTTTCGTCAGAATCTCTCGTCTCATCGACAGAGCCCTTTGCGCAGCCGCCACGCTTTTTGAGATCGGACAGCCATCTGCCTTCCCAAGTCGAAGAGGGGAGACAGGCCGCTCTTAAGGATCGTTCGTTTCAACCACCACAGAAATTTGAAACGGATACGGCTGAAAAGGGCAGCATGTCTCAGGATGAGCCCACTTTTTCTGCCTTACCCCAGATCAGCACTGAAGCTCCTAGTGCGAGAGAAGCCTCTGACTCTGAAGCTGGAAACAAACCAAAAAAGTCTGATAAGCGAGGAAAAGGCATGGTGTGGAATTTCTTCTACAGAACCCATTCTGCGGGTCAGAAAGTACCTTCTCCTCCAGCGTCAGCTTCTCATCCAACGACTGAACTTCATGCCACTGTCACACCAGTTTCTAATAACAGGTCTGTCGCGCATTATGCACTTATTGATGGTGACTCTAATTCACTGGAGGAAATCTTACGTCGGGTGGAAGAGTCGCCACCAACTGAAGAGGAGAATGCGCCGTCATCTGACACTACCGCTGACCCAGATATGAAGAAGCCCCATGGGTCGTCCGTCTTGCTCCCATCCCCGCCTGCTCTGTGGACTGAATACTCCAATTCCAGGGAAGTCCGTTCTGCATCACCTAAGGTGTTCTTTCAAAAGGACGTCAACGAGGATAATGTCCAGCCGAGCCAACCGCGTCTTAGTCGATTGACCCCCGTGGGGCGCATACCTCAAGTAGTGTCAAGAAGAGACAGAGATCACAAACCCGCGGCTGAATCATTCTCCCGGCCATTCAGCCGCGATGAGGCGCCATCCTTGACAATCACAGCCAATTCCCAGCCAGATGTTTATTATTCGTCTAGCCGTCCACCCCTTGGTGTCCAAACCGATGTACTTCCAAGCAAACCGTTCGGGCCTGAACCTGATACTCCCAAGCCATCTAGTGATGCTGTGCCCAATGAAGGGATGAAATTTGCTTCTGGGGCATACGCATCCAACGAGTTCCTGCAATTTTCTCCGAGAAAACAATCACGGGTCTCAAGTTCGACCGAGTCTGAAGATACAATCATGAAAGCCGTGACTGCAATGGGCCCTCGATCTGACTGGAAGCCTACTGAGGATGAAGTATGGACCGAATACGATGATCTGCTTGACAGTGTGGCATTGCCAGAAAGCGGCGTCTTACAACAGCAGCCCAAATCTGATGAAGGGGGGCCATTCGAAATGGTGACAAAGGCCAGCAAGACTCTGCAAGCTGAGTTGAACGCATCAAGTGACGATGCTGCTGTCCCTGAAACACCCAGCGTTGTGCCACCTCCAGCATCTGCGAGGTCCTGTGACGGTTCTGTGCGGCTTCGCCGCTCAAATATTGCATCAGCCCTTCACTCTGGGTCACCATCTCCTCAGGTATCATGTAACGAGCTCACCGCCGGGTGTGGAGAAGAAACGAAGAGCAGTCAGGACGCGGCCAATTCGGATAGGCCTTCGGAACCGACCCAAACGAATGACCCATCAATTGAGCTTCGACCCTCTACCCCGACAACCGTTCCTGATTTCGAGTCTACTCGCCGTCGCAATACCGTGCTATTCGATATTGCCGAACGAGATCGTGAAGGCACCGCGGCACAGACTAATCTTCGGTCAGCTTCACTCATGACGAGTCGCTGGCTATCCTTCGGACGGGTGCTCTTCAGCCCGGCACACAATCGGGTCAAGTCGACGGATCAGGAACGCATCCTGGTCATTGATGGGCTAGGGAACGATGACTGGTCATATTACTGTGCGCTGACGTATCCCAACGCAAATGTATACAGCCTCAGTATGAGACAGACGTCGTCAACATCCACGCATCCAGCCGCGTGGCAGCCGCCTGAGAATCACCATCTCATTCCCCACACCAGCGTTGACTCACCGTTTCCGTTTCCAAAGGGGTTCTTTACAGTTTGTATTCTACGTTTTCCTGCAGCCTGTTCTGAATATGGGCAACGGAATATCATCTCGGAATGCAAGCGGGTCCTGCGGCCGGGTGGCTACTTGGAGATGAGCATTCTTGACTTGGATCTCGTGAATATGGGAAATCGAACGAGGAAAGCGGTGCGGATGCTCAAGGAAAGGATCTACCTTGCCGATCCAAGCATAAGCCTCAAGCCGGCCAGTGACAATATTCAGAAACTCTTGGGAACATTTGGCTTCGACAATCTGAAGCGCTGCATGGTGAGCGTGCCGGTGTCAGGGGTGATAGTTGGGTCCTCTGACTCTTCCAACTCGAACCACTCGGCTTCCACTCCGACTCCTAAAACGTCGACGGGACCCTCGTCAAATCCAGCTTCGGCAACAGAATCACAGTCACGCAAGAGGACGTCTTCTGATACGGTGGAACAATCCCTTGGTGATCTTCTCTCTGACCCATCTCCTTCAGCGTCGAACGATGAGTATATTGCAAGGATGGTGGCTCGAGTCGGACGTTGGTGGTATACCCGGTGTTACGAAATCCCCGTTCTGTCGGATGGCGCCTTTGACCGCAGCATTTGGGCTGACCGGAAGCTCCTCCGGGAGTGCCAGAAGCGCGGCACAGGATTCAGACTGCTTATTGCGTATGCCCAGAAACCCAACGAAAAGAGAAGAACGGCCAGTGTGTGACAGGATAGAATTCGCATGCACTACTGAAGCTTTATATTAATCACCTTTACGACTTGCTTTTATGACTATGATGATGAGACATGACATGAACTGCATGTATGGCATGACGATGATGACGACATTTACTCATGTTTGATGCTTTTCTTTCCCTTTAAATTCTCAGAATCGGCTGAGATTTTAATGCTCTAATTCGGGGCGGCAACAACTCGGTACAGTACAAAATTGCAATACGGAAAGACAAAAGACACATCATGGACCTCGCGGTCCGTCTCTACTTGCATGGAGGTCTCGTGACAGTTTCTGCTTGTTTGTCAGTGTTTACCGAGTCAAGTTGTCTAGATCTCTTGATGATTTCATTATTTGGAATGTTCTTTTGTTCTTGTTGCATGAGATACCAATTTTCAATGATCAACAGCTGTGCTGGTTGTTTATTATTTATTCCCTGTGCGTATAGTTTTGTGTATTCTGCTTTTTAGTCTTCGCTTCCCTTCTCTTTTTATCCTCTACTTCACTATGATTTATTATGATTTACCAACTGTACCCTATTGGGTGGCTAATTTGTATCTGTGCCTGGTAGCCATAGTTGTTTGCTGCTGCTAGCACTTTTCTCTCAAGCAGGTCTTGTGGATGTGAGATGGGTTTATGTTATTTAATATGCGATATTTGTCTTCTTTGCAGGTTTATATATATACTATTTACAGCTATTATATAATATTTGATTGATTTCATCAAAAGGATATCCTGTCAGCATTCCTTGTGTGTGCTCACCTGCACTGCATGCAGGTCTTATATTACTAAGATAAAGACATGGAGTAACAGTATCCAAGCCAATCAACTATTACTATATTTCCCAGCTCCCAGGGACAGTAAGTACTTCGATGGCGTAGCTTAGCATAGGATTTCGATTTCGGGTCACCGTCTGAAGTATGGAGGTGGGAAACCTAGCCTAAAAATCAATACGGTAATGCTAAGTATTACTTAATTCGGTAATAACTATTATTTTCTTTTCCTCTTGTCTTTATTTTCTTGTTTTGTTACTTTCTTACTTTCTTATTCTCTTATTTTCTCATTACTAAGCTTTATAAGCACTTGCGCACCAGAATGCTTCTGATGCTACATGTACTGACTCAGCATCCTGTGTGACCTTTTCACTCACATGGTCTAGCGAGTGCAAGTCCAGACAATCACATTATTTTATTTTATTTCTATACTTCATATGCCTATACCGCGGCATGTCTATTGCTATAAGGTAGGTAGGTATTGGACAATACTATTCCCAAAAAAATTGCCCTCTTATACATAAATGCTTACACATGTGTATGTAATTCATTTGGCTGGCCGTCTGCGCTATGATTTTTCAAGCTTCTCTGCTGGTATGTTTTCTATCCATTCTTCCAGGTACGCGGATCACCCCAGAATTTTCCAATATCAGCTGAAAGAAAAAGAATCTGGGGCATGGACTATATCAGGGGATGTTTTACCTGCCTTGAGTGTGAGATTTTAGATCACTCGCATGTAAGATAAGATCTTGGCAGGTAAGAGATCGACCGCCAAGCAATTGTAAGTGGGATAATACATCATAATCAATCGATTTTCCAATCTGACATTTACTGGATTTGGCAAGATGAGGGAGGATTGTCTGCAGTGACAAGGATCCTACCAGCAAGTGGATTTTTCTTAATAATATCTGGGAGATTTGATGATAATGACATATGCAAGCTTCTAATAATATCCGCAATGATTTTCTAAGAATAAGAATATCTGTAGAGGAAGATGTCTTCTGATGGCAGATCTAGGAGTATATAAAGAAGCAATATTCCCTCCAGTCTCTCTCTCCCCCTTTCCTATCATCAGTCAAGGCAATCATCTCTGAATCTCATCCCCGAGCTCTCTCTGTCTATCCTCGCTCTCTGTCCATTTGTCTTCTTCAGCTTTCTCACTCTCATCATAATGGTGTCCTTCAAGACCATCCTCCCTATTTCCGCCCTTCTCCTCAGCATGAGCCACGCAGCAGATCTGGTCGTCACCTCCTGCAGCGTCGTAAACAACAACAAGCAATTCGGCTGGTCGATCAGCTGGAACGGCGTCCCGCCACAGTCCGAGCCGTCCGTGTGCGGAAACTTCGGCGGCAACAAGGGCAACAACGGGGTGGGCTGGATGCAGACGATCGCCAGCCAGGCCGGCTGCCCTGTCGAGGGCGGCATCAGCTGCTCGACCAACGGCGCGGAGATGAATACCAACTTCGTGCTTGGCGGCGAGCTGAGCTGTGCCGATCAGGCTGTTACCATCAAGAATGCGATGCAGCAGACTATCTCGTCGTTGGCGACGGTTCAATTTGACTTTGCTATTTGCAGTCGGTTGGGGTGTTAGACGCACACCACACAACCACCCACGTGGGGAGAGTTGGAGTCTGGGACAAAAAATGTGTTGATTGATTGATTGATTGATTTGATCGGAGAACCAGAGTTGAAGGGATGAAGAAGTGCTCGAGCGGTCGTTATATATATTCTGCCGTCTGTCTCTCATTAACAATTATTTACTAGTCGCTCCTTGAATGAAATCATTATACATCCTAAGTGCCGTATATAAATATCAATATGTTTAAACCAAGTTTAAAGAACACTTTTATCTGGTAGATGTGGCATTCAGTCATTCAAGGTAGTCCTGTGCTAGAGAAGTGGCCATCCTAGTTATATACTAGATAAGCCAAACTGAAAGGGTAACAGGGTAACAGTATATCATTCTCCCAGTTCATCCTTAAATTTTTTTTTCCTTTTTTTTAAGATCCACAACCTGAGCAAGGATTCCGTGTTATATCTAATCTAATCTAAAAGCTTCAAGCAAATGCAAGACTCGATATGTAAGAAGGATGTTTGTGGTATATCTATCCTAATAGAAAAAAAACACAAACCTAACACTGACAATCCTAATCCTTAAATAAATAGAATAGCTTAAAGAAGTATCCTTCGCATCCTAAAAAGGAGAAAAAAATGCTAAAAAGGTAGAAACATGCAACAGCTGGGATTCGCTGGTGGTCACCCACCCAACTACTAACCAGCCGGCGTGTGGCTTAAGTACGGCTGAGCGGACGGGAAGCCCTGTTTTCCACACCCCATGGTCGCATGTGCTAGACGTTTTTGATCAAGGGATTATATAGAATGAATAAAGGCAAGAAAACCGAGTTTGAACGCCTTCTTTGATCTGATTGATCTGATTGGTTCATACGATGTAAAATCACGTTAGGAATTTGAAATCATGTGATTGATTTCGCTTACACTGCCCATTGGGTAGGTACCTAACAAAGTCTGTAGGGAGCTCAAGCTGATTGGCTGAATGTCATACTACGCGCTGCGCAAGGACTTAGCTTGGTAGGAAGGGCTCTTTATTTACCTACGCCCGTAATAAAGCCCTAGGAATGTATTTTATCTGAACAATAAAGTATCCGTCACATACTCTAAATTGTATCAGCAATGTAGCAGTTGAAACATTATTTGCGGATGATTCTGAGTGCCTTTAATATGACCAGATGGTGTCACGACGTGTGCTAGCAATTAAATTAGATGTAAAAATAAGTTGCAACTTATCGGTAAAAGCTCAACATGTTTAGTGGGGTTAGGTGGGGAGTGTCTAACGGTCTAACCTAATTCTAGTTATCGGGTAGTACAGTACATGCGGAGGATTACTGGACAGGGAAGCTTTTCCTAAGAGCAGACAGCCTGCATGCAGATGCACTAGACCTACAGCAGTATGATGCCTATGCAGGAATCCGTATTGTGATATTATCACTGGTCGTACTGTCATTCGGTTAATCAATTAAGCTTTTGCCATCAACCATAATTAGAACAAACAATTGGGGATGGCGGTTAGCTGCATCCAGCCCGATTAGGAAGTGATTCAAGAGGAGAGGCTAACTCTACCAGCCCAATGGGGTCGGACAAAAAGACCGAGTCTATGTGTATCCGCATATGAACCCAACGTTATTCTTATCAACACGTTCCCCCGACTTGGTATAGGCGTGTCGAGCGGCGGCAAGGCTGGGCGAACAGCCGCAACACAGGAACCAACATGAGAAGAGCCCAGTTCTCGCCATTTGGCGACCAGCCCTTCCGTGAACTTCAGACTCCATCAGCGCCATGAGGGCAGGTCCCAAATACGAACACGTCGACGATGGCCAGGCAGGAAGCCCGCTGACACTGCCTGGACCACGGCGCCTCCGTCCGTGGTATGCGGACGGTTTTGGTCTGGGTCGCGTCCTCCTCGACGTTATCGGCGCATCGGCCGCCCTCCTCTTCGTCATTTTTGGATTCCTCGTTTACCAAGCAGATGGAAAACCGTCTGCCGCCCGAGAGTCGCAGCGCCTGCTGTCGGTGGCCCAGTGGGTAAGCATCGATCCCTCTCTCTCTCAGTTGCCTCGTCTCGAGTCAGAGAACACTAATTGAAGGCATTCAGGGCCCGACTATCTTCCCGGTGCTGTTTGCAGCCGTCGTCGGTCGGGCAATGAGATCCCTAGCCACCTGGCGCATTCAACGAGGCGCAACGGTCAAATTCGTCGAGCAGCTCATGGGCAGTTACAGCATCTCGGGCGCTGTGTTTACCCAGCTCTTCCTGCACGCCTTCGATCTCGTGGGCCTGGCCATCGTCCTGATCTGGGTGCTGTCCCCCCTGGGCAGCCAGGCCTCGCTGCGAGTCATCTCACCGGACACCGTGTACCTCACCAACAACACCGCTCTCACGGCCATCGACACGTTCTCCCGGTATCCCGATGCCGGGGTCGACAGCATAGACTGGTCGTATATCCCTCTGAGAGCGATCTTTTCCGCCGGACTAATGTCCGTCAAGCTGCTCCAGACACGCAACCAGGATATCTGGGGGAATATCCGGATCCCATATCTCGGCCACGACGCGGTCATGTCGGACGACTGGACCGTTTTCGCGAACACCAGCAACGTCACCTATTCTTCCCTGGTCGGGGTCCCGATCTTTACCATCCCCCAGGAGGGCAACACGACCTTTACCATGTCCACTTCCTACTTGGACCCAAGCTGTTCGGTATTCGACTTGCGCCCGGCGCTCGACAACGCAACAAACGACGGCTTCACCAACTACTCATCTCCGGATGCACCGCGTCCGCCCGGCCGCACCGACTGCTCGTGGGACACCGCCTCCGGATACTTGGTGTCTGTTGCCGGGTCCCGACCCTGCCAGACTCTCGTCTTTAACTCGACCACCGGACGTGATGCGCGGGTTCTGGTCCTGGAATCGTTGATGGATTACGTGCCACAGTACATCAGCCACATGGAATGCCAGCTGTTCACCACGTATGTCGACATGAACGTCTCGTGCACGGGGGCGACGTCGTGTGCGGTGACCGCCGTGCGCCCAACTCCCCATCCACCCACCGATCGAAACTGGACCGTCTTCGACCTTCCGTCGGACGCGATGGTGACGACCATGTACGGATTCTTGACGGACTTCACAAGCTTATTTCCGCCGCCCCACGAGGGTAGCCAGATGAATCCGGTGTTGCAGTATCTCGCGGACCCTGGCAACGCCATCAACGACAACCAGCCCTACAACCTGTCCCAAGTCGCACGGGGGTCTTCGAGCTCCGACTGGCGCAGCTCCTGAACACGCAGTTCCTCTCGGCCCTGTCGCCCAATAACACCATCGGCTTTTTCGAGCCTGCTGATCAGTACAGCAACTGGCGGATGGTCAATGTCACGGCCCAGACGACCACCTCCCGCAGCGTCGTCCGCTGCAACCACGCCTGGCTCGCGGCGCTGATCATCGCCTCGGCGGCATGCTTTGTCGCTGCCGTCGCGGGGGCTGCCGCACGGCTAGCCACCCTGGTGCCCGACGTGCTGGGCACGCTCTCGCTCGCGATGCTCGATAATCGATGCGGCGACATCGCCGTTGGAGGATCGACCCTCGACGGCGCGACCAAAGCAGCATTGCTGAAGAATGTGAGGGTCCGTCTGGGGGATGTCCGGCCGCAGGAGGAGGTCGGGCTGATCGCGCTGGCAGGGCCGTTAGGGAGCGAAACCAGTACCAAAGTGGCGATGGTACAAGAAGGACGATTGTATGAATGAAACTGGAAGGAGGAAGAGGAGGGAAGAAGTGGGTGTCGGATTACATTAGCAAATCTATATATGTCTATGTGTGATATAATCATAGATGGAGGATGCAACTCACCGGAACATAATGCTTTTCTAAATTGCGGCTGGTCTCTTAGTCTGACCTCAGTGATCGGGCAGAGCCATGAAATTGTACCAGTCGCCCTGACGCGATGTAGCATATGCAGGGCGATAAAGTAACCCCGCAGGATTGTTGTGGAAAAGACTCTGAGGGAGCGTGGCGCGGACCGCATCTGGACTGCTCACGCTGACCTCGTGACGGATGCGAACAAGTGGCCTGCCAGGTAGTCTTAGCCAAAGGTATCATTATATACCCAAAAAAGAAGAAGAAAAAGAAAAAGAAAAGAAAGAAGAAGAAGGCGAAGAAGACACACTGTGTTTTGGCAATATGGATGGATATTAGAGGAAGATAAGGGAAGAAGCTACAGTGCTCGCGTAAATTATGAATCTTGTCAGCGTAAGGACGAAATTGAGTATAACTTATGGCTTGACAAAGGAGATTTTCACCCCTTAAGAATTTTGATTTGCAAATTCACAGTCTCTTTTGGCCACTGACGACGCTCCCACCACGTCTTCGCCACACCAGCAGCAGGCTGCAGTGCACCATGAGTCGACCTGAGAGCTCAAACCTGCCAATCAACAGTCGTCACTGCCCCAGCTCACTATGCTCACCTTCATCTCCTTTCAAAAAATGAATCAAACCATATTGGTAGCCATCTGACTAAGATTCGAAGGAGATCTCCGAGGGCTGGTGAAATATGCATAGGTCACCTGCCTTGTCTCAGCATGTTCAACTACTTGGCTCCAATCTATCACAAAAAAACAAAAAAAAAGAAAGAAAGAAAGAAGAAAGAAATGGATAAAAACATGCAACAGGTATTATATGTTGGTGCTCACCAGTTGCTCTTCTATTGAGAATAGCACCTTGCCGCTTGTTCAGTCATGATTCAGGCGACGTTCACAGAACTACCTGGTTGGTTGGGAAACAGAGTCCAGAACCAGCTGCGAGGCCACCTACATCTTCATCTCATTGAAGTTCTCAGTCACTGACTCACTCGACTTTCGTTGCTCGTCATCAGTTGTCTTCGATGGGCTTGATGATCAGGCGACCTACCAAGTTCAGCCCCTGGTTTTGGGTGAGTCCCCGTCGGCTTTATCTCTGGAGTAGCTGATAGCACGTCACCATTGACATTCTCCTCACGCTCCACCACCTATCTCACTTATTCTCCCACTAATATTCATATAGGGATGATATTAAAAGTGGGATCGAGACCGCTGGCGGCCCAAGACGTGACTTCTTCGTCGCTGAGAGGACGGGAAACCCCAATACAGAAGGAGCGATATTCGTCCACGGTAGGTAGTCATGATATATCACGATGGACTCCAAGTCTGATTGGCATTTATATATACTTACTCTGGGTTATATAGAGCTCCACCTCACTGGTCTCTACGATGGAAGTGTGAAGTACCCTGACGCACATATCCTCGAAGCTCATCATCGTTACTTACCCAGCTATTGCGCTTGAAACTGGTGTCTCGGAGCCACTGATCAGCTTTTCAATGACGCTGAGAAATTACTCGAAGAAAGGTTAAGTCTGCACATTTCGAGGAGTGAATGTTCGATTTGCGGACATCCAGGCGGCCAAAACTCCGCCAAGGCCTTGCGAGAACACCTATCCAGATACGAGTATCCATACCGTTTACGGGGAGCTCCGAGCCGTGGCCGAAATCAAGACGCCCTGGACAACGGATCTGTGGAAGACTAATGAAGATGACACTCGTATGGTATGGGGTATGCCGCAATTCGATCCTCGTTCTTCTCCCCTGAGTTGACTTATTAACAGGGGTAAATTGGGGCCTATATGGACCACTGCGGTAGTCGATATGGGTTTGTCAGCACATATCAGGAGACGGTACTTCTCCGTCGAGTTGGAGACTTTGTCTTCGAACTCTCGCCGGTGGTCTTACATACCACTAAACCCTAACTCAGCCATTGACTGTTAGCCTTAAAGAAGTAATGCCTTGGAATTGGCATTGATTTGGCCTGACAGCCAGGCTTACTATACAGAGCCCCAAAATTTAAGAGAAGAGCATCCCAACAAACAGCTTGCGGCCCTGCCCCAAGTCCCAAACTATCCACCCCTGCAGAGTAACCCTCAGGAGAATCTATAAAATCTTCAGAATATTCTCGACTAACAGAGAGATTATCGAAACAATGCTTGCACCATCACATTGGGCCAAACTAACCAGATTCTGTAATTCACAGGTCCTTGTTTTACCAGATCAATCCCAGTTAATATTTAATAATAATGCATCCTACCCACCTACCTACCTACCTAGTTGACCGAAACAAAACAAAAAGAAAGAAAGAAAGCATGAGGAAAACAATTCAAAATAAACCCCGTTAACCCGTTGCGCATTAGGAGCCAAGTCAACTTCAAAAGAAAAGTGAAAAAAAAAATATTACAACAGGTCCTGTCCTGACCCAGCTGGATAGATAATCGCCGTATCCAAGCCGTGATCAGCTTTAATTTAATGGTGATGATGATGGTAAAGAATTTCTTTTTCGGTCTCGTTTTTCCTTCCCTTCTTTTTTTCGTACACTTTGTCTTTTAATGACTTACTTCCCAACCTTTGTTTTCTTCTTCGGCCTCTCTTCTTCTATCTCTTCTTCCTCTTCGTCGACCACGTCGGACGCGTCGTCCATCTCGGCATCGCTCTCGCTCTCGCTACCGCTGCTCTCGTGCGCAGAGTCGTACTCCTCCGCTGGGTCAGACTCGGATTCCGCCTGGAAGTCCTCGTCGATGGACTCCTCGTCTTCGTCCGCAGAGCCGCGGTCGGCGCCGCCTTCCTCGTCGCTCGTGAGGTCTTCGTTGTCGAGGGCCGCGGCGATGAGTGCCGAAGACTGAAGGACAGTCAGTAACTGTCCGTACGTGTGCAAGCGTATATATGCGGGGATGGGATTCATTGGAATACTCACGTCATCCAGCATCTCGTTCTTGAATCGGATGTTCTTCGCTTTGAAGAATTCCTCCAAAGGTTGTTGCTCCTCACTAGAAATCATTATCAGTGGGAAACGTCACTTGCGAGGACAAGGGTTGATATCATACCGGTTGATGTTGCTGAACTGGTGCTCCCCCATTCCGCCCTTCAAGGTGATCGTGATATCAAACGTCCGACTAGTCGAAACGGCGCCTCCCACACGGGACATAGTAATGACGGAAATGTTCTCGATTGGAATGTACGTGGCTGGCTTCGGAACAAACATGAAACTCTTATCCAAGCAGAACAGCAGGCCTTCGTTCGCTTTGATCGAACACTTGACTCCATGGTGGCCATGGTGGCTGATGTAGTGTCAGCACTGTGAATCTCTCCAAGAGTTTTAAACCTGAGTGCGACTGACCTGACAAAATCTTTCGATGGCAAGATGACCTTCTTGCCCGACAGTCCTCGGAAGATTTTGGTGATCACTTGGTGGATCGGCTCCTCATATCGAGGCTCCAGTTTATCCTTGTACCGGGTTTGTAGTAACTCTCTGTCACATAGTCAGCAGGTAATAGTCAAATCAACGACAGTGGCGATCACGCACTCAGTCATGTTGAGTTCTATGCTGATCTCCTCATCCAGCTTCAACTGCATGACCAGGAACGGGTACCTGGTCTGACCCTGACGAAGTGGCGGATCGAGACCCAGGACGATGAGCGTGTGCATGTCGTCGTTCTTGGGGAGCAGGAAGAATTTCTTTATCGACGAGTACTGAATCTTGTAGTCGTACGTCTTACCACGTAGTCGGAAGGATGACTCGTACATATCGATATCGAAACGACCTCTGTGTGCGCTGGTTAGTTGACCCAAACCCATATTCCTACTGCTAAAGAATTGTGCGTACCTTGGTGTAAGGTGGAGGACATCCAAGAACGTCGCAAATGTGTCTCCCGCAACGTCTCCGATCTCCGCCTTGTCCATGAGCGTCTCGTAGAATAGATTGGCCGCATTTTGCTCTTCGCCCTCCTCTTCCTCCTCGCCTGTTTCCTTTTTCAGGGCCGTTCCCGGGATGTAGAATCGCATTTCCACCAGCTCGTCCGGGCCCGCCGCAGCCTTCCGGCCACGGTTTTTCGTGCTGCCATCGAGGCGCCCATTGACACCATTGGTCTGCTGACTATCCGTCGGAAGAGCGAACTCGACAGCGACCTCGTTTTTACCGGCCAGGTTGGTGTTGGAGATTTCAGTGTAGGGGATCTCAAAGGCAGGGCGGTTCTGGACGTTGAACGTGAGTTCCGCTTTGGTGAACTCTGCCTTGCCCCAGTTCCATCCTCGCAGAGCGTGCTCGCGCTGCTCGATGGTGATGCCGTACCAGATCTTGAATGCCTTGCTCAACCGGTCGAAGTCCTGAAAACACCACCGAGTTAACCATCGGAGTGGCACACGCGATGGGCGTCACCGCCAAACTCACCTCTTGCTCGAATCCATCCAGCTGGATGACACCCGATGTGCGCGACAAGATTTTCAGCTCATACCCTTTCGCCGCTCGACTCCACTGCGCTGCGCCGATGTTGGAGCTGTCGAGAGTAAACGTCTCGCCTCCGCCCATGGGCCGCCAGCCCAGACCGCTCTCTGCTAGCTTGCATTTTCCTGGCTGCTTCGACAGATCCAGGTAGATGTTCTCGAAGCTCTCCCTAGTAGGAATGTGAGTCCGAAGATCCAGCTGTGTAAAGTGAAGAGATGCCAGCTTACATAGTGGAGATGCGCTCAGTAAAATAAATTGCAGGCCTGGTGAGCGATCTAAATTCGGTCTTATCCTCACAGACACAAGAGACACCAGACGCAGATGAGAGGAATTGAAGTTGGGCGAGGGACTGGCGAAGCTGTTTGGAGGGAGCTGTCTATCAGGCCAAGCTCATGGACAATTTCTGGACCTCGCGTTGCAAGCGCGGCTGGCGGCTGCGCACGCGGCGCGGCAAAGAGAGCTGCTTCCGCCACTGGTCGCCTGAAGCGGATTAGCGCGCCAAGCTCCCGCGCTGCCTGGGAAATTGTTGCCTGCGCAGTCGGGCATCAATATTGTCCACACACTTCTTGTCGACATTGGATTGAGAATGATGGATTACTGAGTAAATAATTAAGTAAGAGCTCTGTGGGACCGTATTCTCGGGTGGAAAAGATATGCGTCTCCCGTAAAATCGTAATTCACCGTCGTCTGCCAGCTGTGGTATATTAACTGCCTCCACCTACGAAGCTGCGGATGCACATCGAATGATAAATATTATATATACAACCGACGCCTGACCAAAAGTCAATAGACCTGATATCTTTCAACATGCCAATCCACCTTTTTGAACTAGCTGGCCAAGAGGACAGCCATGGCCCACAAAGGCGCGATTCTATTTAAAGGACCTCGATAATCGATCAGCCCGTTTGATCGACTATCCGTTCAAGGACAAGATCGTTTGCCAAGTCATACTCCACGGCAGACTTCACACAATCCATTCTTCGTACTCATCTTTGCTGTTCTGAAACTCCGGACAAGCCTGTTCATGGAGAAGTGAATGATCTATAAAGTTGAAGTCTTTGTTTTATTCGTATCTTGCTGCTTTGAGAGGTCGGTTTGTTGGCCTGTGATGTAATAAATACGACTACCCGTTCTGTGCTTTGGACCACTAGAAACTCAGTGAGCCTCGCCTTTGTCTCACTTGGTTTTTGGCCTTTGCCCATGACAGTTAGCTACTTATGGAGTAGTTATAATTGGATTATTACCGATGTGGGGTGGAAGATCGAACGAAGCTGTCAATGACGAATAGCACAGCCCCATCGGAATGGGCGATCAAACTAAAAGCCACACAACCGGTGTCAAGTGCAACGCTGCTGGAACAGAAGAATGTCCCAGGGACCAGGTTCCTTGGGAGAACAGTCTCTGGCGAAGATGCTATCGAGCACGACATGAATAATGCTGGTATTAAGGATGCTGGCTGGCATGCGGCCTGCACCGTGGTTCTGCGACCCGGACGGCATCGTCCCGTCTGGACAGCGGCAGCCGTGCTGATTGGCCGGAGCCACATATCTCCGGGCCCGAACAAGCCACTCCGAGACGTGCAACGCAACCGGCGCGCCGCTGATTGGGCCAGGCGGGCGCGATGCCCCACCGGGCCGGGCTGCAACTCGACGCACGAGAGGCCGGGCAGCTGCACCCTGCGCGCCCCTTTGGGCTCTGGCTTCTGCTGCCAGTCTGCCAGCCTGCCAGGCACTTCCATTCATCATCACCTCTCCCCCGTCCCTGCGGCCATGTCACTCCCTTGATCAGCCAATCCATCCAACTTCGCACATTCGTTTTCCATATCCTTCGGTTCGTTGCTTTCTTTTGTCCCCTTTCAATGCCCCTTATTCATACCCGTAATTCTTGACTGCAGACGCATTGTTTGGCTCTGCGGGTCTGCATGTTTTTGCTGCGCTCTCCTCTGCCAAAACACCCCTTTCGGTACCCTCTGGCATTCCTGACGTCCTCACGTTTGGCAGCCCCCTCGTTCGCTACCTCTACCGCCCCTTTGACGTCCCGGCCGCTTGTGACTCCGAATCGACTATCGTGGATTGCCAAACGATCTCTTCTGGTCTGTCGTCGCGCCCTAAGCGATGAGGGCTTCCTCACTGTTTAGGCCTGCGACGGCTGGCTTTTGCTCCCTCGCCAGATTATGGCCGTTCCTCGCCCTCTCACAGTCGTCGGCCGTCAGTGCAATAACAATCACCCCCGTGGCACTGCCTGACCTCGATCTCTCGCCCCTGGGCAGAGTTGCGCTGACCGGCAATTTCGACGCGATCTCGCTTTACTCGTACGAGCAGCAGACCGAATCTCTCCCTTCTCGCAATGGCTCGCAGGCACTGCGTACGCCGCTCCCCAACGGAGTCCTGGCGACATTGTCGACTGCAGACGCGGACATCCTGGCGATGTGCCCTTTTACGCGTAAGGATGGGAGTTTCGCCGGCGTGATGGTGGGTGGGAACTTTACCAGCTTGGGCGGCGTCGAATCGCAAGGCCTGGCGCTGTACAACCCTGCGGCAAATAGCGTCGAAAGTATCTCGGGCCTCACTGGCACGGTATCGGCCCTGCTGTGCGACCAAGACACCGATTCCGTCTATGTTGGTGGTGACTTTTGGGTCGACAATTCAACCAACGCGGCGATCTGGACCCCAGGTCAGGGATTGTCCAGCGTCCCGTTTGGTGGGTTCAATGGCCCCATCTCGTCCATAGTCAAGGCGGATGATGGCCACATCATCTTCGGTGGCTCCTTCGACGGTCTGGGAAACGAAACAACCACCAACCAAAAGAACGGTTCCCAAGTTATCAACCTATCCACCGCCACAATCACGAGCGATGCGAATTCTGGTCGCGCGGGCTTCGATGATCCTCGTAATATCATCTGCAAGACTTCCGATCAAGATGGCCCGGGAAACACATGGCTGCTTGCTGATTACTCCCCTGGATTTTGGCGGGCAGACATGCGTTTTGGGTTCCGACCCACGAAGCTTCGCCTGTACAATACCCATTTTGAAGGAAGGGGCACGAAGTCGTTTCTGCTGCAGGCATTACCCGACACTGGCATCATGAATCTCACCTACACGGATCCTCAAACCGGCCAGGAAGTTTTCTGCGACTCGGCGTGTCCGCTCTCGAACAACGCATCTGAAACCTATCGCGATTTTCGATTGGTCAACAATGTTGGCATGAGCGGCTTCATGATCCAGATCCAAGAGTGGTACGGTCAGGGGGCTGGGCTCGATGGGATCGAGGTCTTTCAAGATGGTGAGTGGGATGGTGCGCCGACAGGATTCGAAGCGGAATAGAAGCTGATAACTGGTAATAGACATTTACTCGTACGCCGTCAATGACTTCAACGAGCCAACCTGCGGAGGGATCGAGTTTCCATCCACATCGACCTCGACCGGCTCGTGGACAACAGTCTCCCCGGCGGGTCAAAGTGACTCCGAATACTTGACGGCTGACGTGACCAACGCAGATGCCACAAGCACCTCCGTCACGTTTGAGGCTGACATCAAGCAATCGGGTAACTACTCCGTGGCTCTGTACACGCCGGGATGTATCCAAGATGGAACCTGCCAATCGCGAGGCTTGGTCAACGTGACTGGCACATTTGCTTCCAGCACCAGGGAGGCAGCTCCTCTCCAGACCGTGATCGCCCAAACCAACTACTACGAAAAATACGACATTATCTACACGGGTTATGTGGAAGCAAACAGCGATAAATTCCGTTCCAAAGTCACCCTCACTCCGCTTGCTGGCCAAGGAACATCAAGGTTGTCGCGTCGCGGGTCGGCTTCCATCTCATCTCTGCCACTGGCGGTGGCGATCTCAACGGCTTGTACGAGTTCGATCCAACCAAGACAGGTGCCGATACGAACTTCTCAGCTTCCGCAATAGACAAAGTGGGTACTCAGTTGGACAAGGACGCTTCCATCTCCAGCCTGGTCACCTATAACGGGGTGATCTATGCGGGTGGGAATTTCTCGGATTCGACCTTGCGCAATATCATGTCGTTTTCCGACGGAAACGCGACGTCACTGCCTGGCGGAGGTCTGAACTCCCCGGTGGAATCATTACTCGTTTTAAATGATACCTTGTACGTCGGAGGAAACTTCACCGATACCGCGACTGGAGGGACGCCGAATTTGAACTACGTCGCCGCCTACTCGTTTTCGGAGAAGACCTGGTCTGCGCTTGGAGCAGGTGTCAACGGCCCTGTCACTTCTGTTCAGTCTCTGCCGGTGAATATATCCGCCGACACTACCGAGATGAGCGTAGCGGTCAGCGGTAAATTCGATCAGGTACGCGCGTTTGGTGATAACTCGACCATCTCTGTGTCCGGCTTCGCTGTGTGGGTTCCTTCCCAAAAGAACTGGCTGCAGAATCTCAATACCTATCAGATGGCCTTCAATGGCCAATTGGCCGCTTCTGCTGTCATTGGAAACAACACCACTATCCTTGCCGGTTCCCTGATTTCTGATGGTATCGCCTCCACTGGTGCCGTCTCGTTGACTGAGCCGAATGGACTCGCTCTCGAGCCTTTCCCGGTCGATATCGTGAAGGACACGACTGGTTCGTCCTTGTCGAAGCGGGATACCAGTTCGCAGAATGCTACGGGCGTTACAGTTGGCATATTTGATAAGGGTAATGGTCGCAACCTCACCATCCTAGGTGGGCAGTTTACCGCTAGGGCAACGAATGGCTCTACCATCGAGAATCTCCTCATCGTTAATGGTGCCAACGGTAACACCGTTACCGGTCTTGGCCCAGGCGTCGACAGCAACTCAACTTTTCGGTCTCTTGCTGTTCAAGGAGATACTCTCTTTGCTGGTGGGTCAGTCACTGGAAAGATAGGCACTTCTCAGTTGAACGGGTTTGTGGCCTATAACCTCGCTGGTGGGGACTTTGTCTCTCCCCAGCCCCCAGCGCTCACTGGGGACAATGGGGATAATGTCACTGTCAATGCAATTGCTGTACGCCCGGGTTCGACAGAGGTCTATTTCGGAGGTGAATTTGACGCGGCCGGAGCTCTCCCGTGCCCCAGCGTTTGTTTCTATGACACTTCCGAGGGTCAGTGGAACCGGCCTGGCGTGGCTATTGAAGGCACTGTCACGAGCTTGCAATGGGCGAGCAGTAACAAGTTAATTGCAGCGGGCAATCTCACAGTCGGGAACAATAAAACCATGATTGCGACGTATGACAACTCGCAACAGGCCTGGACCTCCATGGATGGAGCTTCGACACCCAATATTCCTGGTCCCGTTACGGCCTTTGGCCCCGCTGCTGAGGACATGTCGCAGTTCTGGGTCGCTGGCCAAACTTCCGACGGGTCCAGCTTCTTGGTTAATTACGATGGCTCCAAGTTCAATAGCGTGGGGAATCTCTTCGAGAAGCCGACCACGATCCTTGGCCTGCAGGTTCTGGGTCTCAGCCAAGATCACGCCAGCACCAGCCTGCTCAGAGCCGACCAGGTCCTCCTTATTACCGGCCAGCTGGTGATTCCCAACTTTGGCAACGCCTCTGCTGCTCTCTACAATGGAACCACCTTAACTCCATTCCTCTTGTCCTCCACGGCAGATGGTCAGGCCGGTAGCATTTATGAGTTATTCACTGAGAACCAGAACACGTTCAGCGGAACCAGTGAGTTTTCCCCTAGCCCTCTCCGTTATGTCTTTTGTCGCAATTACTAACGGTATTCCCCAGAGAAGCATCACTCTACAGGCATCGTGGTCCTCATCTCATTCTGTCTCGCCCTCGGCTGTGTCTTCCTCATCGTCGTCTTTGGCGTGATCCTTAACAAGATCCAGCGTCGCCGCCAGGGCTACGTTCGCGCTCCACAGACGTATGCGACTGACCGACCGACGAGCATGCGGCGTTTGCCTCCCGAGTATCTGTTTGACTCGTTGAGGCAGCGTCATGGCGGGGCACCGGCTATCTAATCTGGCAGTTTTCTGCCTCGAGGGAATTGAAATCGACTTTTGTTTTCGTTCTTTTGATCTCCCGCTCACCGGGTGGGCGTGTTTGGCACGGCGTTCTGAGGAGGCAGTTTCTTATACCCCCTTGCTAATGTCTAGCAACTTCTTGCTCACAGTCTTCCTTTTCCAACTCTCGTTTCCCCCCAGCCTATCCTTCTACTCTGTCCAACCTGGCTGTTGACTTTGAGCAAGTTCATGGGTGTCGTGATGCACCCGCCGTCTTGTGGATATCTTCTTGGCCACCTATCTGCCATGTAGCATATCGTGACCTCTGGAAGGAGGTCGTCATGTACATATCCCATGTTCTGTCCTTGTGGTATAATGATAGTAATGCATTGCCATCTACGGCAGTGATTGTTGCACTCATGAATCAGCGTGTAGTAGTACGTGCAGGAAAAGCACACACCGTATGCTGGAACGAGTAAGGTTGCCACGAAGCAGTGTCATATGACCCGCAAAGAACTTGGCGTCGGATTAGCTTTTTTTTTCCCCGAGACTCGTGACATTGCCTGGAAAGGAAGTCCGTCCCTGACTCCGATTGTGACTTTCTCTGTTCCGTTTGTCTACAGGCTGTTCACAGAAGGCGCAAAAAGAATGAACTGCCAGGATGATTCCTGCTCAGCATTGAGCGCTGATGCGGTATGGATAGCTGTCGCAGCAGGATGACTCATGAGTTGTCTCTACGCGAAGACCATTAGCTTGGGTCGCCAGCCTGGAGTCTGGAGCGGCATGCCGATTCCCCGCACAGGAAAGCCGGGCTTGGCCCCCAGTCGATAACTACAGCAGATGCTTCCTCTGGACTCTCTCCGAGTCTCTGCAGCGGAGAAACCCCCGCTCGCCATGTCTTTCGCCCGGCCAGGCCACGCCAGCGGACCAGCGCCGAGTCCTGGCCTCGTGCCCTGCCCTCCCCACATCTCTGCGCACGAGTCATCCAGAGTGCCAGCGGTCTCGACCCTCTCCCCTCCGGCGTCCATTGCTCCGCTCCAGCTTCTCTCTCAACCCGTCTGATCGACTCTTTGATGTTGTCGTAACGACTCGTTTCGCGCCCGCCATCAGTCGGCATGCGATCAAGAACGGGCTGGTACGTATCGAGCTTCCCCTCTCCGCACGCTGGCTTTCCGTTTGGCTCCTCTACTCCCCTGCTGCGGAAAGAACGAGTTTATAAAAATTTCAGAATATGACTCACTCTTGGTTCTGGCTGATAATAGTCTGACGTGTCGATCCCGGAAGCTGAAATGCGACGAGCAGAAGCCCCAATGCTCCCAATGCCGCAAGGCGTCGAGGGAGTGTCGTCCCAGCGAAGGCATTGTCTTCCGCCATCAGCAGAATGCCTCGATGAACAAGGACCTCGATGGCGCCGGTCTGAAGGGGTTCTATTCCTATAAGAACACCTTTGGCGACGACAATGTCTGGTTGGAGATCCCGAAACATGGTATGAAGCAAGAAGGAGCAACCCCGCAGTTCTCAGCTCAGCTCATATTACTGGAAGGAATCACCTTACTGACATGCTGTTCGGAATATAGTCATCTTCGTGGACAATTCTGATCCCTATGCCGAAGACCTCGAGGCGACTCTGGCCGCATCCGAGCCCGCCATCTCTACGTCTAACAATAATGATTGGAACATCCATGACGATTTTCGGACGTCCTCGATGGACGCTGAAGCTCATGGCTTGGTCGCTTTGTCTGCTGCCGCAACGCAGAACCGGTATGCCTTCCAGCATACACCAGGGGTTGATCATTCAGGCACAGCAGCAGACGGCGTCCCGTTCAGTCATCCAGAGCTTCCCACCTCCGTTCCTCCAATCCACTCGCCCAGCGAAACCCGCAATGCGATGCCTCCTCCCACCTCTCCCTCCGCGTCAATCACGTCCTCGAATAATAACATCAATTTCCTCCTCAACCCCTCCCATTCCATGTCACCTCCAATCGACCCTGGTCTGCCTACGCCGGTGGTCCGCAGAGAGTCTTCCTATGCTTCGGCGTCTGTGGCATCCCGCAGTGTAGCACCAGACTTGAGACAGGAAGTCCATGTAGAGACGGATCATGAAATTGCCTTTTTGCTTCGGCACTTTTCTGAAGCTCCCGGGTTGTGGTGAGTGATCCCTCTGTCATTTTTTGTCGACGGTCATGATTTTAATGTCTCTCAGGATGGATCTCTTCGATTTGGAGACCTACTTCGCATCCCATGTTCCAGTGAAGGCCCTCACAAATCCTCTGCTGAAGTATGCGGCATGCGCTTACGCCGCGAAACAACTGGGTCGAGTCAAGGGTGCCAAGGCCATCGTGGGCGGGGTGTGCTCGAAGCAGGCGTCCATGGAAGTCTGGCCCGATGCCGACAAGGTCGACTGGTATTGGTACGGTGCCAAGTATTACGAAAAAGCTATTCACCTTCTGATGAAGGAACTGCAACATGATGCCGAAGCCCCACCGCCGTTGAGCACTCCCGAGGCGTTTGGACAGTGGCAGGCTGTCGAACTATGTGAAGATGGGGAACATGCCCGCAAGAGACGGCGGCGCTTCTCCAATAGTAGACTGTCGGGTGCTCATTCGGACGAGGTGTTGGCGGCGACGGCCATTCTCTCCGTCTACGAATTCCTCGACGCCACCGGCCCAGCATGGAATCGTCATTTGAGCGGCGTCAAGTCTCTTCTGGATATTGCCGAAGTGGGTATGATGCCGCTGGAACAACAGACGTCGCCAGGCGGAACGCCTCTGCCACCAAAGCGACCGGCTCTATCGAAAGCACGAAAGGCTACCTTCTGGAACTTTGCTCGACAAGACTATCTAGCTGCTTGTGAGTATTCCTCACATCGATTCGAATGCCCAGTGATCACGCTTTGCTGATCTAGGTCTGTTAGTTATCAATGAGTGTCAGACAAGATTGAATACGGATGACCTCGTGTTGTGGACAGAAGCCGGTTTGCAGGTGGACAGCGCGGGGTTTGTCCGCCCCAGCAACACGGGTGAAGATGACGTGATGAAGGAAGACATGATTTCAAACGCCCTCATCTGGATCCTTT
The DNA here is from genome assembly GCF_000968595.1 of Rasamsonia emersonii CBS 393.64. Lineage (NCBI taxonomy): Eukaryota > Fungi > Ascomycota > Eurotiomycetes > Eurotiales > Trichocomaceae > Rasamsonia > Rasamsonia emersonii. The sequence continues at coordinate 63,479 of NW_013563318.1, forward strand.
CCAAGATTGTAAATTTTATTGCTGCAGGGGACAACATTCACGTCGGTCCGAACAGCAACCCCATTGATGAGGGGCCTCTCGGGGTGAAGCAACAAGTATTGCTCGAGCGTTGGTATCGACTTCAGGCGGAACTGGATGCTTGGTATAATGGACTTCCTGATACTTTTCGGCCGTGTGCGAGGATCGAACCCTCTCGAGGGCCCCAGGATGCCAGTGATGCCGATGACTGTCCTTTCCCAGAGGTGTGGTACAGCATTCCCATGTGCGCGTCGACAATGCAGCACTACCACATGGCTCGGATCCTGCTCCTTATCAATAAGCCCCACGAGTCAACCGCCCGACGGACGACGGTGACCAACCGGCTCAAGTCCTATCGTTCGATTGAGAGCGAGATCCGATATCACAGCCAGGAAATCTGTGGGATCTCTATGTCTCGGCCCGATGGGTCGGTGAGGATTCATTCCCTTCAGCCATTGTTTGTCAGTGGCCAGTGCCTGACCGAGCCTCGGGAGCGGCGGACAATCATCCGACTCCTGCGAGGCATTGAGGCTGACCTCGGATGGGCCACCGAGTATCGTGTGAAGCAGCTTCTGAAAGAATGGGAATGGGACGAATCATATGACCTGATGGCTGGTTCCTGAACATTCTTGAACTGGAATCAACTTATAAGTCATCAACGTCGGCAAGATGCAGAGCATCCTGCCTTGGGGAATGTCGTACACCCACTTTAGATGCGGTTTCGGGTCAGACCTGGCAAGCTAGGTCGGGAGACAGATCTGTTTAATGCTAGGCGCATCGTAGTGCCCATCTTGAGGTTACAACACATGATGATATTGTGCCTGCGACAATCATACCTGCGAATGCGGCTGCAACGACACAAGTTGCTTTCAGATCTGTCAGCGTGGTCACGATCACTTCGATACTGACTCTGCTTGGCCTCGTCGGGTCTCGGAGGAATAGAGTAAAACGAATGAGTGGCTTGCCGCTTCGGAACGTAGCTGTCGCTCGAGGGAATGCAAGCGTCACGACTCGCTACCTCTCCTGCCGACTGCTTCGTGAACGAGGCAGAACCATATTGACTTGCGAGTCTCCTGGTTGTGCAGTCTCGTTTGGAAGTTTGTGAAGAGTAAGAAAAGAAAAATCTCACACTAGACCCCTGCCAAAAGTCACATTGCGAGCAGCTGACAGGTGCGCCTTCGCTTTCTGTCCGCTTTGTTTGGGTCTTAACTGTCACACCCGCAGGGCAAAATACCAGTGAGCTGGTCTCGTGCTGTGACGGGAGGTACTATTATAGAGATCAGCTCCCGTTATGCGTATTATTAGTAATATGAGAGAATAGATGGCGATCTGGTAGCCGGTGAGTGTCTAGGGACGTTGTAGTTAAGTAGCTGGTATCGTCTTGAACCATGTTTCAACTCCGTCAGGAATAGCAACAGTGGATAGAAATAGATAGATCGTTTGATCTGATCCATCGGAGATATTTTCCACCGCTCATTCTGTATATCCATTGGTACAAACGACGTAGCAAGGCACATAACCTACAGCTATCGCTGCGGGCATCGGACTAACCCCGAGCTTCCCCAACAGGAAGGTCTCCCGACGTCTTCCCCAGCTCTCTCGATGCGGCCCGCCCCCAGACTGCCACCATCTTGCTCTTCGAACAAATGGGCTCATGCCATGTATTTCCCCACGCGGCCATGGACCGCCTTTCTCCCCGGTGGAATTCCTCCGGGGGAAGGTCTGGCGGCGTGCATCCTTCGGTTGAGATGCCCGATTGTTGATGGGCTGCTGATCTGAAAGGAATGGATGGAGCTGAGCTGGAGACTACATATGAGCTGTGTGCGTCCTTTGCAAGTCCTTGATGGTCTTCTCCCTTGGACAACCAGGTGATGCCCTATTATTTGCCCATTGACTGCCACTGCCGCTAGGGAGGTGCTATCTGCAGACGCATCAAATCGCTATATCTCTCGCAAGATGTCGTCGTCACTCGACACCGACGTGCTCATCATCGGAGCCGGCATGTCAGGCATCGGCTTCGCCATCCAGCTGCAGAAGAAGTATCCCTGGGCAAGCTTCGAGATCGTCGAGAAGTCCGACGACCTGGGCGGCACGTGGTGGGCGAACACGTACCCCGGATGTGGCTGCGACGTGGCCTCGCACTTCTACTCGTACTCCTTCGCCCTCAAGCCGGACTGGACGAGGAAGTTCGCCCTCCAGCCCGAGATCGTGGCATACTTCCGCGATGTCGCCCAGCAGCACGACATCCCCCGACACATCTCGTTCCGGTCGACGGTCCAGAAGGCCGAGTTCGACGAGAGCACTGGTACGTGGCTGACCACCATCTTGGACCAGAAGACTGGCCAGGTCCGGCACAGACGCTCCCGGGTCCTGATTGCGGCCGTTGGTGCGCTTTCGGTGCCTAAGGGGTGTGAGATCAAGGGTGCAGAGCGGTACCAGGGGAGAATGTTCCATTCTGCTCAGTGGGATCATTCGTTTGACTGGACGGATAAGGATGTCGTTGTCATCGGTACGCTGACCTTACTTGATTGCGTCGAACGAGTCTAGTGACCTAACTGGTTCTCAGGCAATGGCTGCAGTGCTACTCAGTTCGTCCCCATCCTGTCCAACGGCACCAACGGCGACGCCTATCACGGCAAAGCAAGAGGCAAAGCCAGAAAAGTCGTCCAATTCAGCCGGCAGCCTCACTGGATCGCCGAGCGGCCCAACCCGGTGTACTCGCCGGCCTTCAAGTGGACGATGCGCTACGTGCCTCTGGCCATGCGTCTGTACCGATTCTACCTGTACGCGCTCATGGAGTACGACTTCTTCGGGTTCGACATTGCCAACGGCCGGAAGATCCGCGAGGCCCTGACGCGCGAGCGCATCGAGTACATGAAGCGCACGGCACCGGCGAAATACCACGCAGCGCTGACGCCGACGACAGAGATTGGGTGCAAACGCAAGGTCATGGACACGGATTACTATGCCTGTCTGCACAATGAGAACATGGAGCTCGTCCACGACGATCCCATCGAGGAGGTCACCGAGACTGGCGTGCGGACGAGGTCTGGTCGCGAAGTGTATGCGGATGCAATCATCCTTGCGAATGGGTTCCAGACTCAGCGAGTCCTGTACCCGCTTGATATCAGGGGAGAGGGGGGTGTATCCCTTACTGAGCATGTAAGACTTGACCCTTAAAATCCACCAGATTATCAAACTGACAAAAACAGTGGAATACATTCTCGTCCGGCGCAGCACAAGCTTACTACGGCACCTGCATCTCCTCGTTCCCGAACTTCTTCGTCATGATGGGCCCCAACACAGCGACGGGCCATCTGTCAGTCATCTATACGACCGAATGCCAGATCAACTTCACCTTGCGGGTTCTGAAACCGATCCTGCAGCCGTCATCACCGCTAGTATCGTTCTTAACCAGTCCGCTCAAGCATCTACTTTTCTACCCCGTCTCCGCCGCCGACACCGTCGCTGTGACGGCCGACGCCGAGCGACGTGACAACGACTGGATCCAGCGCGAATCCGCCCGTCTCGTCTGGGCCTCGGGCTGCACGAGCTGGTACATCGACCACACGGGCCGCAACACAATGCTCTACCCGGACTGGCAGTTCAAGTACTGGTTGCGGAGCATCTTCATCCCGCTGTCGCGCGACTTTGTCTTCCGGACGAGTCCGAAGAGGGTGGCTCCGCCTGCCCCTGCTGGTGGTCGTCGACGTCGTAGTCGAGAGGGTCTCTCTGCTGCAACGACTGCCGTGGCGACATTGACTTCAGGAGTAGGAGTGGCTATTGGTGTGGGCATCCTGCTCGGTGTCATCAAGGTGTCTGATATCGTCGACGGGGCAGATCGCCTGGCAGACCACCTGGCAGGACTGAAGAGCTGGGCGGTACAGGGAGTACGGAGCGTTGCTATATCAAGTCCAACAAGCTGGAAGGCTTGATTGTCGAGCGCTGGTAATCGTACCTACCTACAGCATATATATACACAGATCTACCTATCTACATGAATAAATAACGCTGATAAAATCCACATACGTAAACTTTGGAAGATTGATTGATTGTCCTTTCCATTAATGTATGAAAGAGAGGTAGAAATAAATAAATAAATAAATAAATAAATAAATAAATAAACGTTTCATAGGACAGCAAACAAGAGATCTACGCGAGCGCATCTCTTGTAAACTGTAAACCCTGCAGTCTTTCTCTTTCTCTCTTTCTTTCTTTCTTTCTTTTTCAAAGCGTTTATTTAATTAACTCGCGATAGAAATCCAACAAACTTTCTTTCCTGATTAATTACAATATCAAGGGGGGAAAAAATATAATAATAGGTAGGTAGGTACCTAAGGTAGGTAAGTTTCATTTACCCCGTATTTTTAGGGTTGGACTTGGTCTGGCTTGATCTGGCGATAGGTACGGAGTCATGACGCATTATCCGAGTAATGTAATCTTGATCAATCAATTACAATCAATCAGACAATATGGAAAATGGAACTAACCGGACAAGAATACCGACGACTATCTAGACGATGTTTTGTTTTTTTTTTCTCATCTGAGACTTTCATCGATGAGGCTGACGTAAGACACAGACAAACACTATTGACAACAGACTTTTGTCTGGAAAGGTCAGTCAGTTACAATGGTGGATCTGGCAAGCAAGGAAATTGAACTTTATTTGCAGCACTTCCGGTCTCGTAACTCGCGCTTTGCATGTAGCGATTGCTTGCTTGCTTGCTTGCGTGCTCTCTTCTTTTACTTATTTATTTATCTGTGAATTGAATGAATGGGGTTTGTTACCATTTAGTCGTGTCATTGTGGATGGATGAGAAAAAGTACCTGAAGAAAGAATGGTATACTTACGCGATCTCGTTGAGCCTGGTGGTTCGTAAAAATAATAACACCTGATAAATTTCAATCCTCCCTAACTGATCTCTGCAGCTGTTATTATCGTCTTCGTTATCGGTACTTTGGCCAATAGGCGCAGGACCTGGAAATCGTCAGGGCCGGTTGGCGATGTCGAGGCGCCTGCTATACCGCCAGAAAGCGAGGAAGAAGTCAAGAAGGTTGAGTTCGGGAGGACCAGTCTGACTGTCAGCCATGAAGCGTGTGATGTCCGTCCGCGGAGGTGGAATAATTTACATTCTCGCCTCCTGGCGAGGTTTCCCTTCCTCATTGAGATCTGGTACTGGCTCATAACTTACTGGGTATGGATGTCTAGTGGAGTTGCTGTATATCAGCTGAGCTCTCACTGACGTTATACGACAGTCCTACCAAGGCCTGCGGGCTTTCTCCGCCAAAGCCATCGCCGGCAACGACGCCGTCTTCGACGCCGCTTACACCCACGCCTTCGAGATCCTCTCCGTTGAGCGAATCCTTCATCTCGACATCGAGCTGTGGACGCAGCGCTTCGTCCTGTAGCACATTCCCTGGCTACTGGCCCCGCTGGCCAGAGTGTACTACTCGCACATTGTCCTCGGCGTCGCTTTCCTGGTGTACTGGCACTGCTATCTCCCGCGCGGGCAGTACACCGTCATCCGCCGCACGATCGCCGTCGAGAACGTGCTCGCCTTTGTCATCCTCACGCTGTGGCGCTGCGCCCCGCCGCGGCTTCTTCCCTCCGTCCTCCCCGAAGGGGCAGACGAGGGCGGAGAGTTCGGCTTTATTGACGTCCTGGCAGAGATGAGCGGCGGCGCAAAGACCGCCTGGAGCGAGAACGGCTACCGTCTGACCATTGCCGCGATGCTGTCGCTGCACTTTGCCAATTCCCTGCTCGCGGGCTACTGCTTCTACAGATTCAGTCCGCACGCGGTCCTGCGAGCCCTGGCGCCGCTGTGACCTGTCGTGATGGCGCTGACGGTTCTGGCTACCGCCAACCATTACGTCCTGGATCTCATCATTGGCGCTTGTGTGCTTTGGGTAGCCTCTCCGTTTAACCGCGCTGTGTTGGTGCTGCTTCCCCTGGAGGATTCCTTTTTTTCAGCTGATCAGGCTGGAGAAGCCCGAGGATGATGATTAAGACGGGAGTACGACAGCGGAATTCCCGTTGATAGTATGTCTGCGTGTCCGTCAGGGTGACCTTTGGTTGGCATTTGTAGGTTGCACGCCAAGTCGGACCACATCTGTAGTCGTGTATGTAGTAAGTAGTCAACTGATATCAGTTGGTTATCCTAGATCGGACTCCATTTGAACCCTAATAGGATTGGATCTCAAGATACTCTCCGACGAGATAGTACGTCCCCACGGTCGTTCCAAGTCTCACCAAAATACGAAGCTGGCAACCCCGCAACCAAGCCAACATGACGAGACAAGGCCTAGAGCAAGCCTAGCGCAACAATTCGGGTCAGTTTGGTATAGCAGAACTAACCAAAACCAATACGATCGACGTCCTGACATCTCTGTGCGGAGAAGCCGGTCTAGACGATTCCATGTGTGATATTGTCGACTGTCACAATGTCTGCATCTATTCGATACTTCGCAAAGTAAGCTTCTCCTGTCGATAAAATTCGATCTTCCAGACTCAATCGCGTGAAGACTGAAGAATAGGCGTGTGAAGAAATGTAGATGCATGCAGGTCACAGATCACGCGAGGAGGGGTGGTCTTCATAGTCTTTCTGTCTAAACTAGTGTTAGTTTTCTTGCGCACTCGATATGAGATTGCTACCAACCTCCTCGATCTGCTTAGCGTCCATCCTGGTTGGCTGAAGACTGCAGGTGCATAAGCATCATGTCTGCATCCGTCATCATTATTGGGCGGTCACCTGCGAGGCATGGGATGTGATGTGAGTGCATCTCGAGGGCGCTTCGCGATGTGTGCTGGCGGAGGTGATTGGATAGCCTGCTGCGATCTGCCGTGGGCGAACAGCAGCGATCGCAGCTCCTGCAGACGAGGCTGGCAGATGCTTGTCCACTGGTTGTCGACCCCGCTCGCGCTGCTGCTCTCGGCCTGTCTATATATAGCCGCCCACCTCTCGCCACGTCCGCCTGTTTGTCTCCTTGCAACACCGTCTGTTTCAGCAATTTCTATTTTTCTCTTTTTTCTTTTCCTCTTTTTCTTTTTCTATTTTCGTCTGCTTCTAATCATAGATTGGCTGGTCCAATCGACTTCACTCTTGTCCTGCACCCGTCAAAAACAAAACAGTACAAATCCATCTGCTCTTCTGGGAAATCTTTGTTGACCAAAGCATTTCCCTCTCTTCTGCGTGATATACATCAGACACACTTCTTTCTTCGCTGGTGGAAGGAGCAGCTTTCTCGTCAATTGTCTTTCGAAAATGTACGCCGCACGAGCTGCCAGGCCCAAGCTCTCTCTGAGCATCTCTGCCGTCCAAGGCGCCTCCCAGTCGCTCCGCTCTCCTGGCCTGGCGAGCGCCATGCCCCGGACGCCTGTGTCGCCGTCTCCCATGAGCCCAGCCAACTCGCGCGAGTATGCGACGCTGCAGCCAAGCTACTCGTACACCAACTCCAGTTCTGCCAAGGGCATCCTCAAGAAGCACTCCCAGCAGAGCTCCTCCACGGGCGCCTCCAAGAAGATCCAGTTCCAGAACACGCCCACGGTGTACTGCGTCACGCCGATTGAGAACAAGGACGAGTACTACGGCGGCTATGTGAAGATGTCGCGCGACGAGCGACGATGGGCGATGCATACATGATGAGTTCGCCTCAATATCAGCAACGAACCAGGGACATGAGCAAAGTTTTACCAACGCGACGCCCCGGTCGCCGGGCCGGTCCGGCTCCGATCGCTCTCTTCAGCAGGTCACCCAGTCGTTGATGGGAAGCTATTCGACTGGAAGAGAGTGATTCGGACTGACCTGTCAGGACACAAGACATCACCTGGAGCGATGAAGAGGAGAAAATGGAAAATGCCCAGAGTGGTGGATCGCGTTCTTTCGCCAAGAGGAGGAGTGTAACAACAAGACAACCGCCATGTATATAAACGCAGCTGATGGATATATTATGACTGATGAGTTATGAATTATTTTTATGATTTCTACTTATGATTGAGAATCCCTTTTCTGCTAGTAGCAGTACAACGTAGGACAAGCCAGGACGAGACAATCTAGTCCAAACTACACATCAATGAATCAAAACTTATCTACTTATTCTGAGTAACCATGCAGCATGCAAGTATCACAATCACCCTGCATCAGAAACCTGCTAGCACCCTGACTCCTTTTCTATCTCGATTTACTTCAGCTCTACAGCAGTCTTTAACGTGGGACAGGCTAAATATGTAGCTACGATATAGTCCATAGGGTTGTATATTAAGGATATACGGAGCGTACTTATTTTTACGTGATTCTTGCATATTGACCATTTTTCCTAACAATTTGAATTGCGAGTATTTCTTAATGATGCCTCCTTAAGGAATCCCAGTGGCAAATCTACACCGCAGCAGCTTCCCTTCCTGCCAGCCGACCATCTACGGCAGCGATACGCTGCCACGTGTAACCTTCGTCCATCCGTGGTTTCCTTATAGGTCAACTCCCGAGTTCAGCTGGACAGATTGACTTCATGGGACACGAATTGTGTGCTGCGGCTATCTGCTTTTCTTTTCTAATTCCCAGACAATATTACTGTTCGAGCTCTGATTATCCCATTCATCTAACAGAATGAGGAAGTTTCGCGATAGATTCATAAGGCACAAATCCAAGCCTATACAGAGTCCGTCTGTTGCGGCTGAAGAGGAGGATGGATCTAGAAATCACTCACCGGTATGTGGATGTGCTCAATCTCGTCCTGGTCAGCATTGTTGGCTGTTTACCAGGTACGTTCATCGTCTCTAGCTGACGGCTCGCAGACACCTTCCCGTCATTCCCATTCAGCAGACTCGTCCACTGATAGAGACGGCTCTACGCCTCCGAGAGTCGCCCAGCAATTTAAAGAGGAAGATGGGACGAAAAACTTCTGGAAGCTGGCATACAACGCTCTCCTCCAGGACAAACACAAGCGGGAACACATGGACACTTATGAGAATGCGATTCTCAAGCCTCGACGCTCAGGGACACGAATCTGCTGGTCTCAGCATGGCCGAACGCCAGAAACATATGTCCCAGGTTGCAGAGAAGAATCTTAAAAAAGCCCCCATCTGGGGTTTCACCGAGAAAGTCACCAAATCGCTTCTTTTCGCAAAAGACTTCATATCTGCCGCTGCCAGCGCGAATCCACATATCGGCCTGGCTTGGGCTGGGGTATGCGTCCTTCTGCCGGTACGTGCGTTCCGGATCCTCACACACCATGTGGACGTGTAATCTACCTAGATCCATATCATCTATCGAGAGCATCTTATGGACTTTGGTGACAGTTAACTTACGCAGTTACTTTTAAATCCGGTAGAACAACCTAACTCTCTCAAAGAAGGTGTTGAGTATATTTTCGATTTGACATGCCGTTTCACCGTTGTCGAACGTGTCTATCAACAGCAGAATGACGCAGCAAGTCATGCCTCTCATGATGATGCTCGCTTGAATCTGATCAGGAACTTTGAAGCTAAGATCACGCAGCTATTACTCTCAAATTCTTGAGTATGAAGCTCGAGCCGTGTGCTACTGCCGGCGCCTCTCTCTATATCTCGGACTTTAAGGGATCTCGTCAAGAGGGATGCCTGGGATTCGTTGTTGACGGATATCAAGCGATCTGAATCAGCTTGTAAGGCTTCAACCGACGTCATTGACGCTGAGAAACTTCATAGCGGCTTCAAGGAGCAACACCGTCGCATGGATGAGCTGTTCGACGTTCTTCGCTCCCAGCAGAAGGATTTCGGGACGGCTCTCCGCTATGGAAAAAAAGACACTCAGTGCGGTCGAATCTAGCAGAGAAGAGCAGAGAAAATGGCACCTGACCAAGGAGGAGACCGCTTGCCTGAAGGCTCTCCGAACGTCGGCTTATGAAGAGCACAAAGCTAGGAATCCCAATCGAGTGGAAGGGATCTTCTGCACCCGAAATTTCGTGCCTGGAAAGAGAGCCAGACTTCCGACCTGCTCTGGCTATCCGCAGACCCAGGGTGTGGAAAATCTGTACTCTCAAAATCTCTTATTGACAATGAGCTGCGAAGCACAGAGTCACGAACTACATGCTACTTCTTCTTCAAAGACGACGACACTCAGCAAAAGAGTGTGAGGTCATGCCATGTGTGCTTTGCTGCACCAACTTTGTTCTCAGACAAAGGAATTGCTTGAACATGTCATTCCGGACTTCAGAAGGAACGGCGAACCTTGAGGCTGCCAATGATCCGCGAGCAGGAGAAGTCATATGCATCTTGGATGCCTTCGACGAATGTGAACCGTCTGAACGAGACAAGCTTATTGATGCATTGAGCGGATTTTACACTGCGCGGAGGACCAATGGAGGAAAATGATTGCAAACTGAAATTCCTTGTGACCAGCCGACCTTACTTTGACATAAAGCGAAGGTTCTTCGACCTGACATGCCATTTCCCGACTGTTCGGCTTGCAGGTGAAGAAGAAAGCGAAGCAATCAGTCTCGAGATTGAACGTGTCATCGAGGTAGAAGTCGAACGGATCGGGCAACGGCTGTGGTCTGATGCACCGAACCAAAAGCATTTGAAGGAGTATTTGAAGGAGCAGCTCTTGAAATTTACCAATCAAACATACCTATGGGTGAAATTAATGTTCGATTTCATTTCCAGCAGCGCGGAGGTCTCTAACCAGCAAGAAATCAAACAACTCATCGACTCAATACCCACAACGCTAGAAGAGGCCTACGAAGCAATTCTGAAGAAGAGTCCGAATATCAACCGCGCACGGAAACTCCTTCATATCATTGTCGCCGCCACCAGACCGTTGAGCGTGAAGGAGATGAATGTGGCGCTTAACATCGAGGAAGGCCGTACAGCGTTGGAAGAAGATGTTGATGTCGATTCAGAAGAAAATTTGGAAGAAAAGATGAGAAACATCTATGGGCTTCTCGCGAGGGAGAGGAACGTGTTGCTTGGCATTGAGAAAGCGTTGGAAGATGCTGACGTCGAATCAGAAAAACGTGTGGAAGAAAAGATAAGAAACATCTGCGGGCTTTTCGTGAACATCGTAGAGTCCAGGGTCTATTTGATTCATCAAACAGCAAAGGAGTTTCTGATAGCGTAGTCGACCATCTCTGAGAGTGCGGATCACTCGACATCTGGCAGCTTGTCTACACAAGTCTGGCAGCATTCGCTAAGACAAGAAGAGTCGAATTTCGTTCTCGCGAAGGCTTGTATCTTCTATCTCCTGTCCCTGGCCATTGAAAAGGACCCTTTTGCCTGGTACATGGTCTTTCGACGGCGCTTTGGAGGGACTTGTCTTGGAACTTATACAAAAAAGCACGTTTTTGTAGAATATGCGGCCGACAATTGGGCTGTTCATTTTCGAAAAGCTGCACTCACGAACGATATCAAAACTGTTAAGTCAGCGCGGGAACTTTGTGATCCACGAACCCGGCACTTCTGGACTTTGTTCCACATATATTATTTGCTTAATTCCCTTGGCCTCAACGACGACCTGCCTTCAAAGGGCCTTTCCGATCTCTTGATAGGATCACGTTTTAGACTCGAGTCCGTGGTACGGACGATACTTGAAGAAAAAGTTGACCCGAACTCCAAGGATGAATATGGCGAGTTCCCCCTCTCCTCGGCCGCGTCAGAAGGGCATGATAAAGTAGTCAAACTTCTACTTGCGAATGGGGCAAACATCGAAACGAGAAACCGGAATGGACATACGGCGTTGCACGTGGCAGCGAAGAATGGACACGAAATGGTCGTACAATTGCTTCTTGATGAAGGGGCCCATACCAATGCGACAGATAATGACGGACAGACGGCATTGCACATCGCGGCGGGCAGCGGCTACGAGGCAATTGCGCGACTGCTTATCGAAAAAGGAGCAAAGGTGAATCAAAAAAAAAAAACTTCTGTGGACAGTCGTCGCTGTACCTGGCAGCGGAACATAATCATGAGGCAGTGGTTCGACTCCTCCTGGAGTACAAGGCAGATGCCAATGCCCAGGACATTTACGGACGGACCCCTCTGCATGTCGCCTTGTGTAGATGCAGCAGCGAGCCAGTAGTACGGATGCTTCTCGAGAGGGGAGCTGACCCAAATATCAAGTATAAATATGGGAAGACAGCGCTGATTGTCCTGCTCGATGACTTCGGCTGGAGCCGACGGAATGGGAAGCATGAATTTAAAAATAATATCGAAATGCTATTACTGCTTCTTTTGAGATATGGAGCAGATGTCAACGCTCAAGAGCATTCAGGTTCGACGGCACTGCATTGGTCGATATGGCACGAGAGGGAGGTCTGTACGAGGCTGCTTCTTGACAATGGAGCGGACATTATGGCGCATGGGAAAAATAGAAAGCCACTGTTATGGGAAACATTCGATTATGGGAACGAAACAATGGCGAGACTGCTGCTTGACAAGGGAGCAGACCCTAATACAAGGGCACGTAGATTGACAACGATGGGCTACGCCGCGAAGAGAGGCTACGAGAGGATGGTAGAATTGCTGCTGGAGCGGGATGACATTCCGGCGGATCTCAAAGATGATTATGGTCGAACGCCGCTGTCTTACGCCGCAGAGGGAGGCCACGAAGCAATTGTGGAACTTCTGCTTAAATGCGATAATATTATGGTGGAGTGAAGGTGCTGAGGGCCGAACTCCACTATGGTGGGCGACCGCAAGTGGCCATGAAGATGTCTCAGTGTGGCCCGAAGAGTGAGGTGGCATAAAGATGCTTCTCTGCATATTGCCTTGGATGGATGCAGCAGCAAGCCAGTAAGTAGTACGGATGCTTCTCAAGCGGGGAGCTGAGGCAACTATCAAGCATGAATATGGGAAGACGGCGCTGATTGAACCTGCTCAGGGCACATTCTTCTAAAGCTGTCAACCTGGGCAGCTATGCTATCATTCACACTAGGGGTTCACTAGATATCCTAGGTTTTTCTTTGGTGTCCCAGTAGGTTTGACGAAAGCTTTTGCACTATAACCCGAGGCATGGTAACAGCTCCGTACTTGACCTTGTTACTTGAAATAAAAAAGACCATCATCAGTGGACAATCAAACTTCGAGAACCTCCGGGAGGGGAGATGTAAAATGGTTTCTTCTCATCTCACCCGCTGGCTCCTTCTGCTTTTGCTTCTGCTTCCGTCATTTCTTGTGCACGAGAACTGGTTTAAAAAAAAGATATAGGAACAGAAATGCAGGTCAAGATTATGTAGTGTAAATCGGCGACAGTGTCAGGTACTTGTAATCTTGTACCTTAGCTTATCTTATCTCCGGGCTGTTGGCGGAGCGTACGGAGTACAAGTCCTGGTTTTTCTTTTCTCCGCGCCGCGCCGCGCCGTGGAGAGAGCAGGATTCCGGAGGATTATCATCCAATACAACCAATACAATTCACTTTCTTTGGCATGTTTCCTTTTATTATTACTATTATTCTTTCCTGTTGTTATTATTATTATTATTAATATTAATTTCCTCCGCGCAGCAAGCAAGCAGCTGAGCTGCTATTTTCAAATACTTGCCAATGCTGAAGAATCTCGGGGTAATAATAGCTGCGAGGAAGACGACGGCGGCGGCGGCGGCAGCCCTGCGCGGTTTGTTATTTCGTCGCTCTGGTAGTGGTGTTGTCGCGACCATCCCCTGTCGAGGTCTGCTTACGTTTGCTATTGAGACGTCTTGGTAAGATGCTATCGAATCGGTTGGACATAGTTGTCTAGTTTCTATGATACAGTACTAACCGATTGACCTGCTCGAGAATAGTGATGACACTTCGGTAGCGATCGTGGAAGAACATGCCAATGCCCTCCCCTCCTCCTCCTCACGGAAGCCTGCCGCCGCAACAATCCACTTTCTTGAGAACATCACTGCCGACACGAGGCAGTACCGCGGAATCCACCCAATTGAAGCGCTTCAGTCGCATCAGAAGAACCTCGCGAAGCTGGTCGACAAAGCTCTGAAACACCTTCCAACAGAATCGCCGGAAAATGAGACTGCAGCGAACAAAAATCCTAATGCGCGAGGCGTCGGAAGACGTCGTCTGCCGGATTTTGTTGCCGCCACGAGAGGTCCAGGAATGCGGTCGAATCTCTCTGTCGGCCTGGATACGGCCAAGGGGCTTTCTGTGGCATGGCAGATCCCGTTCGTAGGAGTCCATCACATGCAGGCGCATCTGTTAACCCCCCGACTGGTGTCCGCTTTGAAGGCGGAGAAGAGCCCAGAACATGACATGGCAGCGACACCGGCACCGCTGCAGCCCGACTTCCCGTTTCTCTCCATCCTCGTCTCGGGCGGTCATTCGATGCTGGTCAAATCCAAATCGGTCACCGATCACGAGATCTTGGCAACAACGGCGGACATCGCAATGGGCGAAACACTCGACAAGTCGGCGCGGCTGATCCTTCCCGAATCGCTCCTGCAGACTGCAAAGAATACAATGTATGGAAAAATGCTGGAGCAGTTTGCGTTCCCCGATGGCGCTAGGGACTATGCCGATTACCGGCCGCCGATGACCCGTGGTGAGGAGCAGATCAAGCGCGAGAGCCCCTGGGGATGGTCCATCACTACTCCGTTTGCGAATACCCGTCAGCTGCAGTTAAGCTTCTCCTGTGTCTCCAGTACAATAACTCATATCACGTCGAAGAAGGCACAGAATGGACAGGCGATATCCCACGATGAACGAGTAGCTCTTGCGCGGGAGGCGATGCGCGTGTGCTTCGAGCACCTTGCATCCCGGACCATCATCGCACTGGAAGCTGAGAGACAAAAGAGCTCGGGCAAAGAAGAGAAGATCAAAACTCTGGTCGTTAGTGGCGGCGTTGCTGCCAACCAATTCCTGATGACGGTACTTCGCTCGTTCTTGGATATTCGTGGATTCCAGCATGTCGAGATAATCGCGCCACCACCCTACCTGTGCACAGATAATGCCGCTATGATTGGATGGGCTGGGATCGAAATGTTTGAAGCAGGATGGTCCACCGACCTTAGTGCCCGGGCGCTAAGAAAATGGAGTCTCGATCCGCAGTCGGACGACGGCGGGGTCTTGGGACCTGACGGTTGGATAAGGAATAAAAGCGCGAGTGAAAGTACAGCATAAAAAGAGAAAATAAAAAGAAAGGCAAAGAATAGAAAAAAGAAAATGTGTACTGTACATTAGTGATACCCCATAGATAAATCAGATTTGAATAGACGTCGTGACACTCTTATTTCAACATCAAATATAGATAGACACAAGTTTATTAACCAGGAAAAGGAAAAAAAAGTCCCGAAACCGTGCAGGACCAACTCATACATTGAATAATAAAGGGGAAGACTCCATGCAGCCAGATGCTTGGACACAGGAGGAAGTGGAGAGAAAGAGAAAGACGAAAGACGAAAGAAACGAAAACCCAATCCATACTCCCTTGTGTTCCCCCCAAATCCGTTACATCATCTCGTAAATCATAAGACGTACAGCACATATATCATGCATCCCGAAAAAAAAATGTAAAAGACGGACATGGCCATAGTCGTGATGGCAGGAAATATAAAGGAAATAAGGGAAAAAGGAAACCGTGCTCGTATATCATCATCAACATATTCCGTAATTCCAACCATAATGACCATGAATGCGCCCCTAACAAGAAGAATGTACCAGGATGGAAATAGAGACTCTAATATTAAAAAATATTGACAAGTCAAGGTGACTGTTACCACCTTCAATCTTCTGCGACTTCTGCGAGAATGTCTTTCAGACCGATCTTCATCCTGTCCGTCCTACCTTGACTGGCAAGGTCCGAGGACGGATCACTGCGGGAGGTCTCATCAGAAGTAGTACCTTTCTTGGGAGGATCTCCCTTGCAGGAGCGGCTGGCAACGAGTAAAGACCTGAGGCCCTTGTCAAAGCACTGCAGAGATCATCGATTAGCATAATTGTCTTTTTTTGTAGGCTGTAAGCCCCTTTCGTCGGCGCAGGGTTCAGACTTACCACTTTCTCGACATCCTGCCACTTCTCGCCCATGGCATCGGCCAGAGGTTTCCAGGTCTGCTCTCGCAGCTGGCAGTATTCCCTGCTGAGCCTCTCGAGCTTCTCGGGGTCCCAGTCGGGCCCTCGTTTCTTCGCGACAAGCCGCTCGTACCGTTTCCGGCACGCGTTGGGCGTCTTGAGCGGGAAATGCTCCTTCTGAATCTGACTCCACCCATGGCTTCGAGCACGGGCATTCATGAGGATGTTGTCGTCATGAGTAGACCAGGATGTCGAATAATTACTACTAGCTGTCCCAGGAGCACCGAGCGTGGATCGAGTGCGGCGCTGCATATGGACTGTGGTGCTAACAGAGAAAGACAGTTGACCCGGTAGAACAGAAGTCACTCCCAGGCGACGGTTGTGATCAGCACCTGTCGTGCCTTGTGAGTCGGATCCTGTGGTTGATTTGGTCTGCCAGACATGGAGCCCTTTGCTGTTCCCGAGAGATCACGATCTTGGCCTCGAAGGCTCAGAGATTGCGTGCTTCCGTAATATGGACGAGATAGATACCTCATATGGTCATGTAGTTGAGGCAATGGATGAAACGAGGATGTTTTGATACTAGCTTTCCCAAGAGCGACGCGTCTCAACAACACAAACGACAATTGTTGCGCCGAGCCATCGGAAAGAGTCTGATGAAGAAAGAAACAGAAAGGTTCTGGAGGCCCTCGAGAAGACGCTACCCCAATATGCGGTGGGTGTTATGCCGTTCAACTCCTTGCAGGAGGTATCATGACACCATTCGAGCGCGAAGAGGGTTATCAGATTCGATTAAGTTTCGGAAGGACACTGCAAAGGCTTTTATAAAAAAGCAGGTCAGCAGGAGAGAACGGCGAAGAGGGCCAGAGGGCTGTGACACGTTCTTGGACCTTCAGGAAACTCTGGCATCTCCCCACAGCCCACATCCCCCCCCTCCATCGGGACCAGCTGCTCGAAAATTGCGTGCAGGGAAGGCACATCGCGGTCCACCAGGCGTCGGCAGGCGGCCGGCACTCCAGATGGAGCGCGATGCAGGCACACTCGACTGTTGGAGAGCTAGCCGCATGAGGACACAGCGGCTGTCGAAGAAGCTGATGATCCTGAAACGATGGTTTTGAGAGAGCTCATGCCGAAACGGGAAGCAAAGCTGGAACTAAAATGCCACTTGGGCCAATTGCTGGCGCGCGAATCTCCAGGAGAGCCGCGCGAACGTTGGAGGGGGCTGGCCGTCGGTGCAGGCCTCATAGGCCGCGACAGCCACAGATCCACAAGCTGAGGCGCTGAGAGGGCTTGGGGGGCCACACGCATCGTCGATCAAGGGTTGACGAAAGACGATCGAGGGGTCCGTGGGGTCGGCAGGTACAGCGAGCTAAAGTTAGCCGTTTCTATTATTATTCGCGTCCATGCGCAGCTTATCCGCACATCTCCCGAAGCACCAAATCCATCTCCGTGCAATGCCGGCCTGACCTTGGGGTTTTGGTGCCTGAGCGAACGGATTAAGTGTCCCTCAATCGAGGAAGACTACATTGCGCAGCCACACAGCTACATTCGCCGGTAGATAGTAGATCATGCTATCTCACCGACGGAGAAATGCTTTAGTCAACTTCTACGGAGTACTCAGTGTCGACGACGATGCTGCAGCCGATGCTGACACACATTCAGCCCTGGCCCCTGGTCGACATGCAAATATTTTGGCGTTTTTTTCCCCCCCTCTCTTTCCATAGCCCGTGAAAAGCATGTGTTTCCATTGTCGATTACTAATTTCCTGAGGCCAGAGGATGACCTCCAGGTTCCGCGCTGAATTTGGCGTCTGTGGTGGGCCGGAGAGGCGCAGGCCTCTTAGCGCCGTATTCAAAATACTCTAAGACTACGTCTGTCAGTTATTAGACCGCTCTGTAGGCGAGGTCGCCGGAAGGTCTCCAAGACATGCTTCCCGTTGACGTGTCAGAATCCAGAGATTCATGTCGGTAGAGTTTAGTGTGTTTTCCTAAGCAGGAAAAAAGAAAGAAACCCGTTTCTTTGTACTCTATATATAGGCCGCCTACGTGTGTGGCTGCCAAAGAAACCCTAATCCGATTGACGAATGATAGCGGCCATACTGCCGGACGAACCGTCTGCCCCGGATTTTGCGAAGTATTTGCGGATAAATCTACCGGGGACGTAAGCACAGACAGACCCCATCTACAGACATCAACTGAGCAAATGACTAATTACAATCAATAGCAGGCAACAACAGGAAGGGCTGCTTCACTTACTGCATCTACATTTTCTGCAGGTCCAGCCCCGGCATTATCACGTTTGCAGCACCGGTAGATATACTACTACTATACCTGTCATCGTGCAGGTGGGGCGACGTCTTCCCAGAGAGGAAAAAAATAACCTAGGTCTGGCCGCGTGGCCGCCTCTTGTATGTGCTGTAGTTAAAACGATGGTAGGATTGACTTCCCTGCATCCATGGCGCTTAATCACGAGAGATGATTCGCAGAGCCAATGTAATAATATGGCAATCGTTTTTTTAAAAAAAAAAATCATGAGTCGGTGGTCAGCCAAGTTCCGTCCCGAGTTTCAATCGCAGGACCAGCTGGATGCCTGTGCCACCCAACCGGATGGATCCCCCCGGCTCCATACGGACGCTAGTTCCTTAGCCGCGCCATGTGGACCTAAAAATATCTCCATGCTCTCTTGCTTACTCTGCTTCTGTACAGAACCGAACTCTTGACCGAGATTCCGCCTGAGGCGTAGTCCATCCGTCCTCACGGCGTGTACATACTTAGTACATACATACATTTTTTTTGTCCTTCAGGTGGCCAAACTGAGACATGCGCATGGAGTATATCAGCCAGCGGTCACATCACAAAAATATCTACAATACATCCATAGATGACGGTGGCCTGCTCGAATCAGGGCATTGATCAGGCGAAGCAAACTGAACGCCTATATAAATAGACCGCAATTGGTGCATTATTTTTAGAATATGTCTTCACCATACTGTATGGCCATGTCTCAGATTAGGATGGGAGGGAAAAAAAGTGTAGACTGGACTCTTCGGTTCGTATTGCACATGCCGAATACAGTATTAGGTATCTTGAATTTGTTATCTGTAGATTGATTACCTAAGTATGTTAGAGAAGGGTGTTTATACCCCAGTGAGGAACAGCACGGACAGAGGAAAAGGGACGAAAAAATCACAGGTCCTTCGTGAACTTTATCCCAGTCGCAGATCGTCTTTCGGTACCTACCTAGGTAATTGATAAGTGGTTGGTGGAGAAGACCTAATACAATATAACTTTAAGGACCTTCCTGCCTACCTAGTAATACCTGAGATAAGGTTCCTTCTCCACCAGGAATAATAATCAACACTATCCGGGATCAGGCCGCCCAGGTGTGCACGTATCGGAGAATTAATTCTAACCGTCTTAACTTTAAGTTTCTTTGCAAGTAAACTAACTCTAGCACAGTATTTGGGGTTGAATTAGTTACTGTGATTCAGGAACATGATACACGCAACTCAGGGCAAATAAAAAATAGGTAGTTTATCCTACGGAATAAATGTTGATGAGTTCTTTTACAATGATCATATGGACGAAGAGCAGCGGATTTGACGTGGGAATACCATTTCAAAGTCGTGAGTATTGGGTACCATGATATCTAGTGTTGGCGCCAACAATCAAAACGCCGGATCTCACTGGACTATCGTTACGCACGTCCCCCAGTCAGCCTTGTCCCCACAAACTTTGAAGTGTTCTCCGTAAATCATCATTGACTATCTCTCGGCTCTAGCCTGCTAGACCCCAGATCAAGTCATAAACCCCGCAAAGCAGTCGCCACCGATACTCCGTACTCCCGTCCTCATAGTCGGTATCCCGTTATCCGCTAGATTCAGCCACCCGGTATGCTTCCACCCTGCTGCAAGGCTGACACCTGCTTTCGGAGCTCGAGGAAGAAATCCTTCCCATTCGCCATCGTATTCGCTGCAAACCTGTCAAACAACTGTCCGCGATCACTGGAAGGGTAAGGGTTGGCATACGCTTGGACGCCCAAGGCCCGCTAGCCCGAGAATTAGTCGGCTCTTTGGTAGTCGGTTTGTATATCGCCGGCTTGGGCTCTAATAGCATTTTTTTTATCAGTTTACCAGTAATTACATCAATAAGGACAAGCTTAGGTTGGGTGGGCAGCGAACGTACCTGATGGATCTGAGTGTCAAGCCTCCAAGTCAATAGACTGATAACCTAAATCAAACGGAACAAAACAAACAAACCATACCTCTCTTGAGAGCATTCTTAGACTCCGTCGCATTGAAGCCTCTCACAGGAACGTGCTGCTCCTGTGGCGGACCAGCCGGGACCTGCTGCTCACGAGGACCTCCCCAAGCATTGGATGGATTCGAGCTGTGGCCGCCACGAGATCCTCCCTGAGAACCCATCGTTCTGCCCAAAGCAGGATTCCTCTGCGCCGGCTGCCGATTCTGCTCGTATGGCCGGCCGCCGCGCCATCTGCTTATGGAATGTTGCCGTTAGTACCCAAGCATAGAGAACGACCAAAGTTCCGGAGCAAGTGGCACTTGAAACACAGCGAAAAGAGGCAAATGTGCAAATAAAAATGGCAAAACTCACCGGTCGTCGCCAGGTCCGCTCATACTGGAAGCGTGTTCCTCTCAGGCACACGAGCTGGCAGGTGAAAGAGACCTCAGATGCCCCGTGGAGCTCGGCGCGTGCCTTCGGAGCTCCAGCGGCAATCTCAGCTTGGCGGCCCCGGTGAGTTGCCCGCCCCGCGCCATACCCAGACAGGCTAGCGCAATTCACCCCGAGAGCGAGACTCAGCCGGCGATGCGGACGTCGCCTCGTCTCGCGTTCAGCAGGGGCTTGATGCGAATCGGCTGCTCTCTACTGTCAGTTGCGTCTCACTATTCTTCGCTCGTTTGGCAGCATCGAGTCATGTCTGTTTCTACTCATTTTCATCTTTGCTTTGCTGTTCATCGCCTTCTAGCCACCCTCTCCACGTGATCGATATACCCCTGTTAAGGTTGACAGAACATTCTTAAGACGCCGAGGCAGTCAGGAAGGACTGCACGGCGCATTTTCGGATCAGCATACGCAGAGATGGCTCCCTTATCGACGAGACGGACTTCCACCACTCGTTCTATGGCATCACTGAGGAGCTCGCGAAGCAGCGACCCAGATTCAACGGAGGAACCTCCGGCTAAGAGGCGAAAGTACGTTCCGGGAGGCCCTGGAGGAGGTGGCAGATATGTCGAGGTGGAAAAGAAACAACAGGGACCTACTGCGGAATCGAGTCCAGGAGGCCAGAGCTACTCTGCACCCCGTCCACGACGCGAAACCACAATCAACGCCACCCAGCCTCCTCCGATAACACCTCCTTCAACTCGTCCAAGAAGGGACCGGACACAGAGTCGTGGGCGTTATAGCTCTGCCACAGCTGCTGCTCTCGCGCTACAACAAGGTGACGGGTATAAGCCCCGCGAAGAGCGGGGGTGGGAGGAATTTCATCCCGACTTGGATATCGAGGCGAAATTCGCCGTCTTCAGTGCAGAGGAAGTGGACGGAACCGCCAAGCAACCGAATGGTGAGTCATGCAATGGGGCTAATGAGAATCGCGACGGAGACACTGCCGTCCCTGCCACTCCAAATGGCAATGAGGTCCCTCAGACGCCTCCGAAACGTCGACCTGGTCGTCCTCCGCGCCGCCCTGATTCCATGCTGAACGGTATTGGCACTCCCAACGAGCCGAAAGTCGTCCCTCCTCCTGGACCTAACCCCCGTGAGAGGCTCACTTTACCGAAGCCGAATTTCTATCCACGTGACCCTTTTGTCCGTTACGAGCAAAAAGGTGTTGGCCAACAGAACTATGTGGATCGCACCATGGCTAGTGTGGGCTATCAAGAAAGTGACATCTTCATTCGGCACGACCGCCGACTGATTCGCATGTCAGAAGGTGCGGCAGAGGAGGATCTCGATATGAGCCCCCCACCAGCCGACGGCGATACGAATGCCGCCATTGGTGGTGCGGGGGTGGGTCGAGTCGAATACGATATGGATGAGCAGGACGAAAAATGGCTAGAAGACTACAACGCGAAGAGAAGAGAGGACCAGCTGGAGCCAATCAAGCCGGCTGTCTTCGAGATCACCATGACCAAGATCGAGAAAGAGTGGTATGCGCTCGAAAAGCGCATCCCGAAACCCAACCCAAGACCTCCCCAGACGCAACGGCCTCGTTCTAGTTCCGCAGCTGCGGTGAATGGTGAGGCAATCGGCTCGGGGGAGGAGCAAGATAGCAAATGTGCAGTCTGCGACGACGGAGACTGTGAAAACTCCAATGCAATCGTTTTCTGTGACGGGTGTGATCTCGCGGTGCATCAAGAGTGCTATGGGGTACCGTATATCCCTGAAGGACAGTGGTTATGTCGAAAGTGCCAGCTTATCGGAAGGGGATCGCCAAATTGCATCTTCTGCCCGAACACGGAAGGGGCCTTCAAACAGACAAATACCTCGAAGTGGTCCCATCTTCTCTGTGCGATTTGGATTCCAGAAGTTGGCATTGGTAATCAGTCTCTGATGGAGCCTGTAACCGATGTGGAAAAGGTGCCCAAGAGTCGATGGAAGCTTCAGTGTTACATCTGCAAGCAGCGAATGGGCGCCTCTATCCAATGCAGCAACAAAAACTGCTTTGTTGCATTTCATGTCACGTGTGCAAGAAGGTCCCAGTTATACCTGAAGATGAAAACCGGCCATGGAAGTCCTGCCATCATGGATTCCCATTTATTGAAAGCGTTCTGCCACAAACATGTCCCTCCAGACTGGCGGAAGGAGCACGGCACCGATGAAGCTTACGCAGAAGCTGTCGAATATTACAAGAATACGATGCAAGGGAAGCGATGGGGGGACAGTCAGGCCGCTGCACTGTCGTTGGGGCCAGATCCGCAGGATGGCGCAGAAGCGGGCGATGAACATAGCCAGCAGGGACCCAACCTTCACCTGACTTTCAACGCTGGCGGTAATAACAAGCGGAAGCGGACGACAGCGCCGAAGACGGTCTGGAAATTGCCGTCAGGAGCGCCCGTGATCCCACAAAGCATACTGAATTCGGTTATCGCCTCCCTTCAGCGATTCACCGTCCGCCAGAGGAAACAGTATGCTGAAGATGCTTGTAAATATTGGACCCTGAAGCGAGAGGCTCGCAGAGGGGCTGCCTTGCTGAAACGGCTCCAGTTACAGTTGGAGACATTCTCTTCAATGGAAATGACGAGGAGGAATTTCGCTGCTATG
The DNA here is from genome assembly GCF_000968595.1 of Rasamsonia emersonii CBS 393.64. NCBI lineage: Eukaryota > Fungi > Ascomycota > Eurotiomycetes > Eurotiales > Trichocomaceae > Rasamsonia > Rasamsonia emersonii. The sequence goes on from NW_013563318.1 coordinate 86,748, forward strand.
GGACCGATTGGCCGTTCACGACTCCAGCGACGGATCGACTTTGCCGAGCGACTCACCTACGACGTCGACAAGGTCCGCATTCTCTGCGACGAGGTCAAGAAACGTGAGAGGGAAAAATTGAAAGATGCGGAATTACTTCGAACCATCGTGGATACTGTCTATTTTCCTATTCCCCCCTTGCTCTGGCCCATTTTCGAAAAAGTCCAGGCGTAAGTCTTCTGTTCTGGTTCCGTCTGTTGTTGAGACCCCCAACTGACTAGGGCGATTAGTCTTGATCCGAAAGGAGTGTTCCGGCCGCGTCTCCAGTTTGTGCGACAAAGATTGGAACGCCGATATTACACGTCTGTATCAACTTTCTCGGCCGACTTGGCTCATATCTTCACAACGGAAATTGGGGTGCAGCCAGCTGGCGATACGGCTGAGTTGCAGATGCAGATCAGTGGCCGGGCCCCCGAGCTCAGTCTGGAGCAGCGAGAAAAGAGGAAACTCGCTAAACGGATCATCAAGGCAATTCAGCCCGCGCTTGAAGATGCCATTCGGAAAGAGAGCGAGCTCAACGGCAGGCCATTCGAAAAGGAACTCAAAGAGCTGGATCTTATCCTGGAGAGCGGGGTTCTGTCGCGGAGGGCTTCGATGGCCGAAGGCGCAGCCGACCAGGAAGTTGGTGATCAAGATGGATCTCCTACTGGTGCAGATGAGGACAGTGGAGCTCAGAATGCGGAAATCGCCAAATCGGAGCCAAAGGATGAACTTGTGGCCCAGCCCGCCGTCGAGAAGACCGACGATACAGAGATGCCTGACGCGGGCGAAGCGGGAGAAATCCCTGTTGCGAAGCCTAACAGCGATATTAAACCTGTAGCTGCCGCTGCCGAGTCGTCGACTTCTGACGATGCAAATACCAAACCTGTGCCTGAGGAATCGAACTCCACTGCCACCAAGAAGGACAACCACAGTGTCAGTTCGGATCCTCCTGGCCAACCGAAGGAAGCTGCGCCGGCCCCGCTGACCCCTCCATTGAGCTACCAGGACGACCAGAATCTGCCACTCGCGCAGGGTGGCATCCAATGGTATATGCAACCTTTCGATCCTATTGGGACCACCATCCACGAGGAACGATGGACGGGTCGCGATGTGATGAGGGGCATGAGCGAGGAGCTCAGTGAGCTCGATGAAGATGAGCTCAAGGGCTTGGTGGACCAAGAGATGGAGGAAGGGTTGGAGAATCCGCAGAACGAGACAACATCTGCGGTTGCTGATAGCGCAGCAAATGAGCCTCAGGCCGAGAAAGCGCACCGGACACGCAGACGCTGGCGAGGGTTCAAGTAATTCCCTTTTTGCCCCCGCCGTTACAGACATTAGAGACCACCATAAGACCCCTTTCTAGCCAGGTTGGAGATGCTTTTTCGGGAACAGGGTGTTGGAACAGGCGTCGAGTGTAACCACGTTTGCCATCGCAGTGTCTGTTTACTAGGCGTATCATGGATCGAGATACCAATGATAATGATGATCTGTAGACTGTCTGTTATCTTGTAGTGCCGAATATCCACTTTTTTTCCTCTTAGATCGCATGCAGAACTGCCCGTATTGCGCAGGTCAGAGGATCTGAGATCTGGTCGGAGCCTGTGGCCTGCCGTGGGACGCTGTCGAAGCGATCGCGTTGAGCCAATGGCCCGGGCAGCAGCTGGTGAAGGACCGGTCTTGGCGCCACCTTGCATCAATCACTGAGCCAGCAGAGCCGCTCCGGTCAGGATCGCCCCAGTGAGGCGGCGCCTGCAGTCTGCAGCCAAACCTCCAGCCCTGACCTGGACAAAAAAGCCTGCCTGTGGCCCTGTCTTACCTGCGTAAGCTCTCTTTCACTCCTGTCTCCCTCCTCCACCTGCTTTCCCCCAGCAGAAAGCCCTGTCGTCTTGTCTGATTAGTTTGGGCTTGGTTCGCAGAGTCGGCTCCATTCTTCACCGCGTTAGGGCCACCAAACCACCCCTTCACCCTTGTTTGGTGCCACAGGCCCCCGTTCTTGTTCATCTGCCTAACACGCTTTCAAATAATAATCTTTCTCTCTCTCTCCGCCTCGACTCTCACGCTCCATCGCTCAGGCCAACTCCAGCCCAGCACGCCCACCATGGAGTACGAAAACGAGAATGGGCGCTATGACGGTAGGTCTTACTCATGTTGGTAACAGCTGTGTTGGCTAAGCCTCGTGTCCTTGATAGACGACCGCCGTTATGAACGCGACCGCAGTGCGTCTCCCCGTGGAGATTCGCGCGCAGAACGCACCCGCAGCCTCTCACCGAACGGCCGTGCTGACGACAGGTAATGATGCCCTTTTTGCCCAGGCGAGATGACCCCTCATGTGAAGAGCTAGCGAGCTAACTAGTAGCATGGTTCAGAGCTCCACCCAGTGACAGCCGCCCCAAGGACGACGATGATGGAGCCGTCAACACTGGATCGAACCTGTTCGTGACCGGCATCCATCCTCGCCTGACTGAGGCGGACCTTTCGCGTTTGTTCGAGAAATATGGCGACGTGGAGAGCTGCTCGATCATGGTCGACCCGCACACTAAGGAGTCTCGCGGATTTGGGTTCGTGAAGATGACGACTCCCGAGCAGGCTGATGCCGCCAAGGAGGGTCTGCAGGGCGAGGTCATCGAGGGACGCACGCTGAGCATCGAAAAGGCTCGTCGCAGCCGTCCCCGAACCCCTACTCCAGGCAAATATTTCGGTCCTCCAAAACGTGGTGAGCATCCTTGCTGTCCCCGGCGACGAAATTCTGACGCGGATGATACTAGGCTACCGTGGACCCCCGCGTGGCCATGATCGCTATGATGACCGACGTGGCTACGGCGGTTCCCGTCGCTACGATGATTATCGCTATGGCCGCTACGATTCTTACGATCGCCGGAGTGACTACGGACGGGGCTATGGTCGCGACTATGGCCGTGACTATTATAGCCGTCGCGACTACCGCGATGACTATAGCTACCGTGGCGTCGACCGCTATTCGGGTCGTGAGGATCGGTACGGCCGTGGAGATGACCGTCGTGACGAGCGAGACGATCGCCGCAGCTATTACGACCGTGATGCAAACCCTCCGAGTTACGACCAGGCTCGCGATTCCCGCGATGCGTATGCTTCTCGCTCCTACGAGGGCCGCGGTGATGAGAGATACGGCGGAAGGTAGGTGAGATCCTTGGATCTCGAATTACTGTCAACTATGCCAGTTCGCCAGTAGTTCGGAGTCTAGACCGGTGGGAATTTCTTCGCAACTGGTCATCCATTCCCTTTTCCTCGTCCTCCATTTCGATTCCTCTCTTGTATTTCTCGGTATGTTCTTGAGATTTCCGTGCTGGTTCAGAGCGCAACGGGTTACGGCAGCACGTGCTATGTTTCTTCCGCTTTCTTCTCTTTGTTTCTTTGTTTCTGTTCTTCCTTTGCGAGCGCGGGGACAAAAAAAAAGGAAAATCGGCTATGCCACGTCTACATGTGTTTTTTTCGGCAGAATCGGAAAGACCGCCAGTCTCACGATCGACATGGGCCAACTGTACACAATCTCTGTCGTCGCTTTTCGATCCGCGGATGGTGTTTCTTTTTTCTTTTTTGCTTCTTCGCTCAAGGTTGCGGCATATTTGGCGGCGGAAAAAAAAAAGGCAACTTTTTACTTTTACTGCGTTGTAATATCTCCGGTGGTCATCATATGGTCAGCACTGTTACGTTGCAACCTTCCGGAAGTGATCCTAGTCACTAGTCAGCTATTTCGCCGTATTCTCGTCTATCCAGCTTCACGTAACGACTCGATCAGTTTCGGCTCAGCAGAGACACACAAAATCCGTTTTCCCCTTCAAACAAAAAACTTAATACTTCAGAGAACTGATACGCCATCGCCCTGCGCCATGGAGTTCGGTCTATTCCGCTTGATTCGCTTGTAGTACCGCCGATATCTTTACCGTGCATGAGCCATAGATGATGATCTTGTGACGAATCCGCGGAATCTTGTAATTGCTCGCACTTGCAAATTACTACCTATCCGTCCGGAGCTTTGATTCTTTGTTGTACTCGATTTAATAATCCGGACGGACGGTTTGTATATGCTACATTCTGAATGCGCGGGTTGAGTTCCAGCACGGTAAGTCCTTGATCCTAAAATAGACTGACAAAGCAGCTCAAGAATGTTTATATGCGAGTGAGCTCTTTGATTGACTGCTCGCCCGTCCTGCGCAACTCAATCAATCAATCCATCTCTCTACACCGGCAATATGGCTATTCACGAATGTTCTTCGACACAGTTGTGCCCTGCGCATATCCATCCGCAAGTGTTGGCAGATGACCGAAAATCTCGTTTCTTTCTCAAAGACCAACGCCACCACGACTATTGTCAGAGCAGGCAAGCAAATGCGGATGCAGACAACTCTCTTCTTTCGCATCATTTGAACTATGCAAAGCATCTGTAAGTGTTCCACCAGTTCCTGTTCATATGTCTGTCCGAAAGAGAAGAAAAAGAAACAGAAAAAAAAATAGAAAAGAAATAAAAAAAAAGAAAAGAAAAGACAAAAAAAGAAGAAGGAGAAGAAGAAGAAGAATAGAAGAGAAAGAAATAAAAATAAATAATAAAAATATGCATATTTCTTCCAAACACCATCTCCTTTCAACGATGGCAATCGATGAAGTCAGTAGACAGTAGACACTAGACATAAATAAAACAAACCTTCGAGACAGGGCTTCGTCCTTCTCTACAGTACAGCCTTGTTTGTTACCTAGGAGCATATTATCTAGTTGTAGCTGTAAACACAACGATCTAACTGCTTTCAATCAATATAATACAAACAGACAGGGCTTCTCTTCTTCAAGAATTTCTTCTTGAGCGAGTAAGCCGATTAATGAACAGAAATAGAGACCGAAAACCCGTGATGTATTATTTTTTTCCCCTCCCAATAAATAACATCATCATTAGCATCGTTATTAGGCATTTATCTTCTTCTTTGTATGCATGCGTTTTTCCCTTCCCTTTCCTTTTCCTTCGTAGTGATACAACAGACACACACCAGGTATCTACTCCAATATTAATCGGACACTTTGGTGCTGGTGCTGGTACTGGTCGCGCCACTTTCGACCTCGTTGCTCTTCTGGATGAGGAATTCGCCCAGGACGCGGAGGGGGTTGGGAGGTCTGTATGTAATATACGAGTTAGAACTTGCGACTAAAAAACTGTCGTGGGAGATGGGATGGGATTCCACATACTGGTCTCTCGTCACAGCCTTCATGCCTTCTAGGAGATAAGGCACGATCTTCTCGTTCATGTAGACTCGCGCCGGAGCGCCTCCTGCTCGGACCTGCGATTGAAAATGCGACTGCGACGAGGATGGAGGCGGATTCGTCGCGCTGCCCATCACGGTTGTGTTTGTTGCAGAATCCGTTGTCCCGCTGGGAGTCGTGCCATTGTTGTTGTGTTGTTGGTGCTTGTCGTCAGAGTTGTTGCCGCCCGGAGTCGTGCTTGAGCTCATCACGTAGGAAGAAGAGGAAGAGGAGGTCGCGAGGACAGAGGATGAGGAGGGTTCTTGCGGAGGTGGCGGTCCTGACGCGGAGGGGTTCGAGTTGTAGCGCGAATCTGCAAGTCGAGGCGAAGCGGATGGTGGCTGTTGCTGCTGTTGCTGCTGTTGCAATTAATTAGTGGAGTTTTGCAAACGCTTCACGTTAGAAGCAAGTACTTTATTTATTAAAGAAAAAAAGGCCTTAAGCTAACGCGAATGGATATGATTGAGCAGAAAGAAAGGGTGGCAAGAAAATAAATAGAATTCGACTGTTCAGTATGTCTAGAAGATAACGGACAAACGATAGGTGCTTTTTAATTAACGGATGGATTGATATCAGCGCAACAACTATGCATTGAACAGAGAAGGAGGGGTATGAATGGAATGCTTCTTGCGTACAGTAATATCGGCGATGACGACTTGGCGAGCCTGAGAGCTGCTGGCCTGCGGAGCTTCTTGCGGGAGCTCTCCATCTCCACCGCCGCGGCGCGAGTGGGGATCGTCGCAGGCGATTGGATGCGCGGACATATTCTTGAAAGGCAGAACTTGTCGAGGCAAATCAAAGCTTGTCCACTTTTCTGAGATGAGGATGATTGAGTCTAATCTCCCATAATGGGATTCTTAATTAATGATGGGGGCTCATGTGCAATCCCAGCTGCCTGGGTGGGAGTTCAGCCTTACTGTATGGTATATGCTTATGTAACAATCTAGTCATCTGCCTTAGGTCCTTTACGGTAAGATACCCTAGTAAAATTACCAGTTACTATTAGTGATATATCACCACCCCAATCCCACGCCCTCTGTGAGAGGTTCGATTTGACGTAAAAGCTGGTTCTGCAGTGTCGCAGAACAATTGGAATCTCTTTTCATCATGGACTGGGATACCCTGTGTTTCAATGCCGCGACCTTTGTCGCTGGAGTATTTGTGCTTGATTACGGTGCCGACAAATTCATTGATCATACAGTCATCGTGGGCCGGTGTTTAGGCATCTCCCAAACACTAATTGCATTGTTGACAGCTGGTGCGGAATATGAAGAGGTATGTCGATGATCTCCAATTGAACCTTGACGTCTCCTGACCGCGTGGCAGCTCGCGGTGGTAATTGCTGCCGTGCTTCAGCACCGAGCTCCCCTTGCTCTGGGCAATGTGATAGGATCGACCATCTCCAACATCCTCGGTGCTTTCTCCCTAGGCCTCCTGTTTCACTCTGGCCGTATTGATTATGACCAGAGCGCAAAGTTCTATACTGCTTTGCTCTTTCTCGTCACTACGGCTTTCGTTGGCCTTGCATACTTCGGGCTACTGAACAGACTAGTCGGTGGCGTGCTAGTGGCTGTCTTCGTGCTCTATATAGTCTCAATAGCTTATGCCATCTATAGAGGAGTCGCTACGCCTCCAGAGGTGTCGGATTCCGACAGCGATGACGACTCCAGTAGTGATGAAGAGGGACCATCAAGAGGAGCCGGCGATTCTGAACAAGGACCACTCGCCGCATCAGAGACTTCTCCCCTTCTGACAGACAGAGGGACCACTCTTCCGACTGCTGTTGACCGCGAGAAACGCGCTCCTCGCTTCCTCATCTATCATATCTGTCAACTCGTCATCGGACTGCTATCGCTCTCGATTTCCGGCTATATTCTATCTCACAGCGCAGCTGCAATCGCCGACGCTCTTCATCTCTCGGGGACAGTCATCGGTCTTACAGTGGTGTCCTTTGCCACCACCTTGCCGGAAAAACTGGTCGCAGTTCTGGGCGGCTCTCGTGGGCACAGTGGGATTGTGCTAGCCAGCACGGCAGGAAGCAACATCTTCCTCCTCACGCTGTGTGTTGGCATTATTTCTCTTTCTGGAATACCGGAGAATCACACCGACAGTCTTGTACTGTTTGAACTGGCTATTACCTGGCTGTCATCTGCAATGCTCTGCTTGGTCGTCTTCCTAGGTCTGGGCCGTGTGGCTGGGATCGCAATGATAGCAGTGTATGTGGTGTTTTTGGCTCTTGAATTCACTGTATATAGAAGATAAATACTGTACTGTATATTAATACATACTGCTTTTTCATCTATTTGGAAAGGCAATATCCTAGCGCTCGTCTGCAGTGTTGTCCAGCTCCCATCCTTCTATATGGTTATAACTTATAGGAAGTGGTATCATTGGCAGACGGCCAAGACCTCAGCCTGTCAGCCTTCGCATTTTTCACGCAGAACAGCTGATCTTGTGAGAGCTGAATTGGGTACCAGGGACATGTCTGGTGCGATTTTTGGGATACAAAGTGATGACAATGCCAGCCTATTTGGGATTTTAATCATCACTAGTTCTTGACTGAAAACTTCGGGGCCACCTCATTCCCTTGTCAACATACTCTTCTGTTACTGATTGGAAGAAGAAATATAATTCATGAATGTCTGTATAACGTAATCAATCACCGAGCGAAACAGATCACCGAGCGAAACACCCACCAACGCCATTATTATTAGATATCTAATTATCTCACCACACCACCCCTAAATTGAAGCTATTTACATGTAAAATAATTGCCTATTTACTAGGGCAGCTGACCCTAGTATGACCTTGAATATTGCAGTTGCTGCACCGCGGTGGTGCACGTCTTCTAGGCTGCATATCAGCTTGGTCAGCTACCTCTGCCTGCAATTCTGCAGCTTACTGAGCAAGCTGCTGGCCTTCTTCAGCAGTTAAAATCCCCCCGGTAGCAATATAGGATCTAGCTGTCTCTTGCTTG